>NC_133470.1:137325097-137527597 GCF_048565385.1 Saimiri boliviensis
CCATCATCTTATTTGTCAAAGCCGTCACACAGCCCACAAGATTCGAGAGGAAAGGGTATAGACTCCTGCTTCACAATGGGAATAGTGTCAAAAGATTTTGAGTATCATTAAGCTGCTAGAATTACTACCGATTTTCATAATAATAAAATTATCACAAACTAGACTACTTCTATGCCATGCCTCTGTTCATTGAGATGTGCACTGCTGCACCTAACTGTGAATAGAAATGGCTACAAATGTAAATATTGTAGCCATGTGCTCTCAAGTCATTTTAAAGATCTCGCTTTTGCTTTAATTCATAACGAAGTTCTATTATTACTATTGAGATAGATTCATGCTCTGTTACCCAGGCTGGAGTGTAGTGGCATGATCTCGGCTTACTGCAGCCTCTGCCTCCTGGGTTCCAGCGATTCTCCTGCTACAGCCTTCTAAGTAGCTGAAATTACAGGTCTGCACCATCACACCTGTCTATTTTTTCCTTTGTATTTTTAGTAGAGATGGAGTATCACCATGTTGACCAGGCTGGTCTCGAACTCCTGGCCTCAAGTGATCCACCCACCTCAGCTTTCCAAAGTGCTGGAATTACTGGTGTGAGCCACCCTGCCCGGCCATGAAGTTCTATTATTATAATCTTAAAATATGCATATGAGTTGATGACATTTTAATTACCAGTGTCCTTTTCTGCAGTATCTTGGAATGCACTCAGAAAAAAAAATATTAATGAAAGCTATTGCAAAATTCTGCTGTATCCCTTTTGTCTTCAATTACAAATATTTAATAGCATTTAAGCATTGATATTGTTGATTTTTTTCCTTTATGAGATCATTTTGATTTATCCTAAGAATAACAGATATTTCCCTATTTGGTGTATTTATAAATTGAGAACTGTAAACTTCTTTGAAAATACTAGATTGAAAGCAAACTTAATTAGAGCAATCATGAGAGGTGCTATGGCTATTTTAAATACTTTAAATATTTATTTGCATTTTTCTGACATTTATTTCAATATATGGTCAGTTGTGGAGCTAATATACAGTGAGGCAGAAAAGAAAAAATTAGATACTAGTAACTACTTTTGATTTAGAGTCTGAGTGAATGTTTTACAGCAAAGCTAGGTATGCAATTCAGCCTAATATTGCCTTTAGCAAATGAAATTCAGTTTGATAGTATGGTTTAATTTTGACCTTTAAACACTGACTCTTTCAGGAACTTTCTTTTCTTTCTTTTTTTTTTCTTTTTTTTTTTTTTTTTTTTTTTTTTGGTGCTGTAGTTTTATGCTGTTGTTGTTGCATTAGGCACACTGTTATTATTAAAATAATTTTTGTATTTAACAGAGTGATGGTATTTATGTGCATGTGTGGGTAGAATTGAGGCCGAGGTACTCAAAAGGTGCTCATAACAATGTGAAAATAGTTTTCTCTATTCTGTTGCTTTTTATATTCAGTGTCCAGATGAATATGAATTTTTAATCCTTTACAATCTGAGGACATAAGTGGGTTGAAAAGAAGGTATTAATAAATTGTCTTTTATCAAGATGTTATACATATTTCATTTTATCCTTAATCAAGTCCACCAAATTTCATTTTTAATCTCTTCATATGTAAATGAGGAATTCAGTTACATTAACAGTTAGATTTTTGAAATCTCAGTTCTCAGATCCCAAAATTGCTACCCGATTGACTAGAATCAGACAAATATAACAACTGAATCTCAGAGAAAAACTTTTGAGAGGGGCAGTATGATATAGTAGAAAGAACAAGATTTTTGATTTAGAACAAGATTTTTGTAGCATAAGAGCAGAAGCTCAAATTCTGGTCTTATGCTACACAGAGTTTGACCTTTCGGAAGCCATTTGTCTTGTGCTATGTCTTAGTTTCTTTCATTGGCAGAAGGAGTATAAAACTAATACCTACCTCAATAACGTTTCTGTAAGATCAAATACAATATGAATGCAATTTGTAAATTGTTACTGTCAACTTCCATGCTCTGCTGGCAGATTCCGCGTGTTTAAAGATCAAAATAACTGGGACCATTGCCTTTTCACTAGCACAAGCTGTTAATTTACTGTAAAAATCTTTTTGCCTCAAAAAGAGAATCTATCAAAGCATTTTGGTGAGTAACTCTGAATTTCAAAATGCTGTGTATCACTTGGAACATGAGGAAGCTAAACAGAGTTCACTAATGAGGTAACTAGTCAACAGTAACTTTTTCAAAAATTCTCTTGAGATGGATTTTTATTGAACTACTTCCTTCTAAGGCATTGTTGGGTAAAAACCTTTTGAAGATCAGAAGAAAAATGAAATATCAGAATAAATTTTTACTTGTATGTCCTACCTACCTCTTGACCAGAACAAAAGAATTATTTTTGCTTCATAGCTTAATGAACCATCCACGCTAGCTGGACATTGTAAGGCTGAAGAGATGATGAAATAGCATCCCCAGCAATATGTGATTCTCCACAAGTAAATTAGGAGCAAGGGACATTAGTAATGATGGGAAAATCTATTACACTAAAAGAACAGTATAAAGGATGTATAGGCAAGTATAAAATGGTAGATGAGTTAAAATTTCTTATTACAGTGACCAATTAGATACCAAAAATAAGGCACAATCAAAAGAAGTATAAAATATAAAATATTTACCCAATGTATCTTAAATGAAAACAAAGGTAATAATATCTAATGACTTCAAATTAGCATCTCAAAGCTTGACCCATAGTTTGTTCTCTCTCTTGTTTTGAAAGTGCTATGTGAAGAAAGGATTTTTTTTTTTTTAATTTTTATTTCAATAGCTTTTGGAGTATAAGTGGATTTTTCTGTTACATGGATGAATTATATAGTGGTGAATTCTGAGATTTTAGTGCACCGTTCACTTCAGTATATCATACCTAATATGAGATTTTTTTTTCCCCCTAGCGTCCCTCCCACTCTCCTTCTGGGTCTCCATAATCAATAATATCACTGCATATGCCTTTACATACTCATAAGTTAGTTCCCACTTACACATGAGAACATACGGTTTTTTGGTTTTTCACTCCTTTGTTACTTCACTTAGAATAATGACCTCTGGCTCCTTCCAGGTTGCTGTAGGAAAAATAAAATAAAAGACATTATTTTATTTCTTTTTATGATTGAATAGTAGTCCATCGTGTATATATACATTTTCTTTATCCATTCATTAGTTGATGGACACTTAGGTTGGTTCCACATCTCTGTCATTGTGAACTGTGCTGATACAAACATATATGTGCAACTGTCTTTTTTATATAATGACTTCTTTTCCTTTGGGTAGATACCCAGCAGTGGGATTGCTGGATTGAATAGCAGATCTACTTTTAGCTCTTTAAGGAATCCCCAAACTGTTTTCCTTAGAGGTTGTACTAACTTACATTCCCACCAGCAGTTTATAAGCGTTCCCTTTTCTCCACATCCATGCCAACATTTATTGCTTTTGATTTTTTTAGTACTGGTCATTTTGGCAGGAGTAAGGTGGTAGCTCATTGCGATTTTAATTTGCATCTCCCTGATGATTACTGATGTTGGGCATATTTACATATGTTTTTTGGCCATTTGTATATCTTCTTTTGAAAAGTGTTTACTCATGTCTTTTGCCCACTTTTTGATGCAATTATTTGTTTCTTTTGTTACTGATTTGTTTAGGTTTCTTATAGATTCTGGATACTAGTCCTTTGTCCGATGCATAATTTGCAAATATTTTCTCCCATTCTGTGTGTTGTCTGTTTACTCTGATGATTATTTCTTTTGCTATGCATAGCGTTTGATTTAATTAGGACTCACTTATTTATTTTTGTTTTTGTTTTATTTGCTCTTGTAGTCTTAGTTATGAATCTTTGCTTAGGCTAATATATAGAATTTTTTTTCCAACATGATCTTGTAGAGTTTTTATAGTTTCAGGTCTTTAAGTCTTTGATCCATCTTGAGTTGATTTTTATATAAAGTGAGAGAAAGGGATTCAATTTTATTCTTCTACATGTAGGTTGCCAGTTTTCCCAGCACCATTTATTAAATAAGGTGTCCAATTCCCAATTTATGCATTTGTATGCTTTGTCAAAGATCAGATGGCTGTCTTTACTTCTGGTTTTCTATTCTGTTCCATTGGTCCATGTGTCTACTTTTATACCAGTATTATGCTGTTTTGGTAACTACAGCCTTGTAATGTAATTTGAAGTTCAATAATGTGATGCCTCCAGATTTGTTCTTTGGACTTAGGGTTGCTTTGGCTATCTGGGCTCATTTTTGGTTCTATATGAATTTGAGGATTGTTTATTTCTAATTCTATGAAAATGATGTTGTTAGTATTTTGATGGGAATTGCATTGAATCTGTAGATTGCTTTGGACAGTATGGTCATTTTTACAATATTGATTCTTCCTACCCATAAGCATGAGAAGCATTTCCGTTTGTTTGTGTCATTTATGATGACTTTCAACAGTGTTTTATAGCTTCCTTGTAGAAATCTTTCACTTCTTTGACTAAATATTTTATTTTAATTTTACTTTATTTTTCAGCTTTCACAAAATGTATTGAGTTCTTGATTTGATTCTCAGCTTGGTCATTCTTGGTGTATAGCAGTGTAACTAATTTGGATACATTGATTTTGTAACCTGATACTTTACCGAATTCGTTTCTCAAATCTAGGAGTCTCTTGGGGGAGTATTTAGAATTTTCCAGTTATACAATCTTATCATCTGCAAACAGCGGCAGTTTTACTTCTTCTTTTCCAATTTGGATGTACTTTATTTCTTTATCTTGCCTAATTGCTCTGCATAGGACTTCCAGAATTATGTTAAATAGGAGTAGTGAAAGTGGGCATTCTTGCCTTCTTTCTATTATCAGGAGGACTGCTTTCAATTTTTCTTCACTAAGTATAATATTTACTGTGGGTTTGTTATATAGGATTTTTATGACTTTGAGGAAAGTCCCTTCTATGCCTATTTTGTTGAGGAATTTTACTTATAAAAGAATGCTGGTTATTAACAAATGCTTTTTCTGTGTCTCTTGAAATGATCATATGGTTTTTATTTTTAACTATGCTTGTGTGATGTATGACATTTATTGACTTGTGTATATTAAACTATCCCTGTGTCTCTAGGATTAAACTCACTTGATCATGATGTATCTATTTAATGTACTATTGGATCCAGTTAACTAGTATTTTGTTGAGGATTTCCACATCTGTGTTAATCAGGGATATTGGTCTGTAGTTTTCTTATTTAGTTGTGCCCCTTCCTGGTTTTGGTATCAGGGTGACTCTGGCTTCATAGAAAGAATTAGGGAGGATTTTGTCTTTCTCAATTTTCTTTAACAGTTTCAGAATAATTAGTACCAGTTATTCTTTGAATGTCTGGTAGAATACAGCTGTGAATCCATCTATCTTTGGCATCTTTGTGTTGTTGTTGGCAGTGTTTTAATTACTGATTCAAACTCATTGCTTGCTATTGGTGTATGCAGGGTTTCTATTTCTTCCTGATTTGGTGTACAAGGTTGTATGTTTCCAGGAATTTATTAGTTTTCTCTAGTTTTTCTAGTTTGTGTGTATAATGCTGTGCATAGTAGTCTCAAATGATCTTTTGTACTTCTGTGGTTTTGCTTGTAATGTCTCCCATTTCATTTCTGATTGAGCTTATTTGATTTTCTATCTTCTTAGTAAATCTAGCTAATGATTTACCTATTTTCTTTTTTACTTTTTCAAAGAACCAGCTTATTATTTTATTGATCTTTTATATTTTTGTTTGAATTTTATTTAGTTTTGCTCCAAACTTGTTATTTATTTTCTTCTTGCTTTGGCTTTAGTTTGTTCTTGTTTCTCTCATTCCTTGAGGTTTGACATTAGATTGTCAGTTTTGACTGTTTCAGACATTTTCACGTAGGCATCTAGTGCCATTAACGTTTCCTTTAAGAGTGCTTTTACTTTATCCTAGAAGTTTTGATAACTTTTGTCATAATTACTCTTACCTTCAAAGAATTTTTTAAATTTCCATCTTAATTTCATTGTTAACCCAAATATTATTTAAGAACAGATTATTTAATTTCTGTGTAATTGCATAGTTTTGATGGTTCCTTTTGGAGTTGATTTCTACTTTTATTCTGCTGCAGTCTGAGAAGACACTTTATATGATTCCAATTTTTAAAAATTTATTGAGACTTGTTTTGTGATCTATCATATGATCTGTCTTGGAGATTGTTCCATATGCTGATGAGAAATATATTCTGCAGTTCTTGGGTAGAATGTTTTGTAAATATCTATTAATTCCATTTGTTTTAGTGAGTCATTTAAGTCTATTTTTGTTGTTGTTGTTGACTTCTTATACAATTTGGGTGTGTCTCCAAGCAAATCTCATCTTGAACTGTAGTTCCCATAATTCCCATATGTAATGGAAGGGACTCAGTGGGAGGTAATTGAATCATGGGGATGATTACCCCATACTGCTGTTCTCATGACAGTGAGTTAATTCTCACAAGAGCTGATGGTTTTATAAGAGGCCTTTTCCCATTTTGCATGGCACTTCTTCCTGCCACCATGTGAAGAAGGACATGTTTGCTTCCCCTTTTACCATGATTTATAAATTCCTGAGGCCTCCCCAGCCATGCTGAACTGTGAGTCAATCAGACCTCTTTCCTTTATAAATTACCCATTCTCAGGTATCTGTTTATTAACATTATGAGAACGTATCAATATGTCTTCCATCTCAATGATCTGTCTAGTGCTGTCAGTGGTATTTTGAAGTCTCCCACTATTTTTATGTTGCTGCCTATTTCATTTCTTACATCTAGTAATAAATGCTTTATGAATCTGGGAGCTACGGTGTTAGGTGCATATAAATTTAAAATTATAATATCTTCTTGTTGGGTTGATCATTTTGTTGTTATATAGTGACCATATTTGTAATTTTTTTAGTATCAAGGCTTTGAAGTCTTGTTTTCTCTTAGATAAAACAGCTACTCCTGCTTGCTTTTGCTTTTTCATTTGCATGAAATATCTTTTTCCACCTTTTTCCTTGAGTTTATATGAATCCTTCAATATTAGATGAGTCTCTTGAAGACAGCAGATATTTGGTTTGTAATTTTTTATCCCTTCCACCATTCTGTATCCTTTAAGTGGAGCTTTTACACCATTCATATTCAATGGTAACACTGAGATGTGAGGTAGTTTTCTCTTCATTATGTTAATTGTTACCTAGATAGTTTGCTTTTTAAAATTGTGTTATTGTTTTATAGGCCTGTGATTTTTTTAAGTTTTTGGAGGTTCTGTTTTGGTGCATATTAAGCTTTTGTTTAAAGGTTTACAACTATTTTTAGCATTTTTCGTAGTGCTGGATTCCGTTAGTATTTCTTTGTCTGAAAATTACTTTATTTCTCTTCCGTTTATGAAATTTAGTTTTGAAGGAGTCAAAATTATTGGCTGACAGTTGTTCTGTTGAAGAAGGTTGATCATAGGACCCAATCTCTTCTGGCTTGAAAGGTTTCTGCTAAGAAGTCTGCTGTTAGTTTGATAGGCTTTCATTTGTAGGTTACTTGATGCGTTTTTTTTCTTAGTACTCTTGGAATTCTTTCTTTCACGTTGACTTTAGGTAGCTTGATGACTGTAAGACTCAGTGAAGTTCTTTTTCCACTGCATTTCCAGGAGTTCTTTTTTTCTTTCTTTTTCTTTCTATTATTATACTTTAAGTTCTGGGGTACATGTGCAGATCATGCAGGATTGTTACATAGGTATACACATGCTGTGTTGGTTTGCTGCATCCATCCGCCCCATCATCTACATTAAGTATTTCTCCTAATGTTATCACTCCCCAATCCCCCAACCCACTGCTATCCTTCCCCTAGCTCCCCCAGTCCCCAACAGGTCCCAGTATGTGATATGCTGGCATTTCCCAGGAGTTCTTTGAACTTGTTAGATTTGGATATCTAGGTCTATAGCCAGGCCAGAAAAGTTTTCCTCAATTATTCCCTGAAATAAGTTTTCCAGATTTATTGTGTTATCTTCTCCTTCAGGAATACCAATTATTCTTAGATTTGGCTATTTCACATGATCCAATGATTTTTTCAGATTTTGTTCATTTATTTTGATTCTTTTGTAAAACATTTTTGTCTCATTTGTTAATTAAAAAGCCTTGTATTCTAAGTCAGAAAATATTTTTTTCTACTTATTCTAGTGTATTATTAGAACTTTCCACTGAGTTTGGTAATTTCCTGAGTCTTTCTTTTATTTTCAGAAGTTCTGATTGGTTTTTCTACTTGATATCTCTCTCTCTAGAAATTTTTTCATTCATATCCTGAACTGCTTTTTAAATTTCTTCATGATGGTTTTCACCTTTCTCTGATATCTCCTTGAGTAGCTTAATAATAGACCTTTTGAATTCCTTATTTGATATTTCAAATATTTCATCTTGGTTTGGATTCATTGCTGAAGAGCTAGTGTGATCTTTTGGGGGAGTTGTGGAACCCTGTTTTATCATATTGCCAGGATTACGTTTCTTGTTCCTTCTCATTGTTTAGAGTATTTATTCTAATTCTTATTGAATTTATGTTTGATTTTACTGTATTTTTGCTTGTTTTTTTTTGTTCAGTTTGTAATTTTTCTTCCCCTAAAGATGTGACTCTAATATTTATAGTTAACTATAGTCTAATTTGGTTCTTGGTGTTTTCAGAGGGGATTCCTTGATTATAGAGAGTTTTTGTATGATGGCCTTCTCATATGCTGGTTGTAGTAGCAATGTGTTCGGTGTGTGAGAATGTTCACTATCTCCTACAGGGCTGGAATGGTAGAGGTATCTTGAAGCTTATCGTATTTGCCTGTACAATGTACTTATTTATTTATTTTTCCCCAGCATTTTATTCACTGGCTTGATTATTCAGGGTTCAAGCCAGTACAGGAAGTATCCCTGGGTCAAAGCTGATTGTGGCTAAAGCAGGTGGGTAAATGCAATACCCAGTGGTGGACAGAGGTCCCAGCCTTTGGCAGAGGTGGCTAGAGGAGTTCTCAGTGAGTCACACTGACGTCTTGTCAGGGGGAAAGATTGGTGCCACCTTGGTTTTTCTGTCAGATCAGCAGGAAAGTTATCCACTTCTTAGACAAAATCCTGTTCCAGTGCTCCAGCTATTCAAATCAGACAGGCATCTCTTTTTGTCTGTAGAGATGTTGATGTTCCAAGCAGGAAGGAATTGTGAGTTTGTCCCTCATGCAAGCCTGAATCTGGAGGATCTCCTTCTGTGGAGATGCAGTCACCCTGATGTGTTCCAGAAAGGCTGCCTGTAGTTGCATCTACACAGAGTGCCCATGACAGAAGCCCTAATTGTGCCTGTGGTGGCGGACAAAGGAGGAAAGATGTTCCCATCTCCAAGACCCTTCATTTGCATCAGAGTTGTCTCACGGTTGGGATAGAGCTGTAGATGTTCCCTGTTGAGCCCAGCATCGTAACTGTGTCGCTGAAATAAACTCAGCAGCAAAAATATCTAGTGCTCAAGGCCTCCCATTTAGATTCTTTTGTCCCATGGGATGTTCCCTTGATGTGATACACTCCCCACTCCCTGGGGAGTGGGAATCCTTGGGACCCAGACAACTCTGAGCATTGTTGCCCCTTTGGGTCTAGCCACCGAGTGAAGTTGTCACACTCCAGGCTGGTGCTTGGGGATTTCTGCAAGGAATGTGCTGAAGTGGCCTATCCTTAAGTGTCCCAGAAGTGGGTAATGGCACCAGCTCTAATGGAGATGGCAGGGTTCTTAAATAAACTCTGTGAGATTCCTTGGTTATTGATAGCTTTGGCTTTCTCAAATGTCAGGTATAGCAGTAATGAACTGGTTATGTGAACAGACTCAGGACCTCCTTGTAAACCAGAGTGGTTCAGGCAATAGTGATAGCTGAAATCATGCAGCTGTTTTCTCCTACCTGTACACAATAATATTCTACCAGAAAATGCTGTAATGAGCTGTGTTTCTTGGCCTCCAGCCAGGAAGTGGAACTTGCAAAAGAGTGCCAGCTGCAGTAGTAACAGTGGGATTTTAGCTTGCTGTATGTTGCCCACTGTGGGTACTCTGGTTTCTCAGGCAATGGGTGGGGCCATATAGCTCCTGAGAGTTTCTGTCTTTTGTGTTAAACTGCCAGAGCAGGTGGCAGGGCAAACTCAGGTAGGGGCTAGGTCAGGCGGGCTCATGCTCTGAGACTCCACGTGCAGGGCAAGCAGCAGCTCCTGTGGGTGTTGGGGAATGGGAACTTATCAGGCCACTGTGTTGATGTTCCAGAGAAGAGAACTGCTGCCTCTGTTGGAACAGAAGAGTTATGCAGGGCGTGGGGAGTAACAGGCAGTGGTAAGCCCTACATATAAGCTCCACACATATTCCACACACTTGGCGAGGCAGATCCAGCCCCACAGTGTTCCATGAGGAGTAGCAGGCTAAGTTCTAGGCAACCTGCACTCAGAACTTGAAACTGGCTGGTCAAGGTGGCTCATGCCTATAATCCCAGCATTTTGGGAGGCTGAATTGGGTGGATCGCTTGAACCCAGGAGTTCAAGACCTGCCTAGGCAATATGGCAAAACCCCCTCTCTGAAAAATACAAAAAAATAGCTGGGTGTGATGGCATCCACTTGTGATCTCAGCTCCTCAGAAGGCTGAGGTGGGAGAATCACCTGAGCCCAGGAGTTAAAGGCTTCAGGAAGCCCTGATCATGCCACTGTACTTCAGCCTGGGTGACAGAGTGAGATCCTGTCTCAAAAAATGAAACAAAATTAAAAAAAGAACTTGAAATTGCCCTGAGTCATAACCTATCCTTGAATAAATAGGAACCACAGATTTCAGGTCATGCCCCTCCCCGTTTGATGCAAAGCTGGCTGCCCAGCTCCCGCACTCACAGATGCTTCAGACACAGCTGCAGCCCACTTTTCACTCTCCTTTGCCTTAGCCCTGGACAAGGCAGTTTGTCCCCATCTGAGCTCGTATCATAAAACTCAGCTTGGGGCTTCTCTCCACCTGTGACCACTGCCTGATCCATTTGGCTGCCTTCTGCAGGGTCCACTGTGAGGAATTAGAAGGACTGGCTTTCCTCGGTCCACACTAGAAACTGAGTGAATGCAAGAATCTTCCTGCTACTGCTTCTACTTTTATATTCCACACACCTCCTCAAGTGGATTCTTGTGCTAAGTAGGGTTAGGGTCTTCCCCCATGGACTGGATGTTCGTCCCTGGTTGAGGTGTATATCGCAGAGGCAGTTTCTACCCCTCTTACACTCTGGGGTCTCACAGCCCTTTGCTTGACTCATAGTATAGGCTGCAGCCTCCTCCTTCCTTCAAAGGGTCTATAAGTTCTTTTCGTTTTCCTGTTCAGTTCCTGCATCACTTCTTGAAGAAAAGTTCACAGTATAAATCTCTACACACAATTTTGTTCTTCCAAGTAGGAAAGGTATGCTAGCAATGCCTCTAATCCACCATCTTGAAAAAAAGGCATGTTTTTCTTTATAAATGAATTGTTTATTAAACCATGTTTGCTCATGGTTTGGTGTCTTTTAGAAATATATATATATATATATATATATATATATATATATATATATACACACACACACACACACACACATATTTCAATATTATGTCTTTGATCAATCTTTCATAATGATCTTGAAAATGCAGGCTCAAAGTTTTAGGGACATGGAAATCACTTCCCAACTTAGAGGGCTATTACCCAGCAACTGCATTAAGTCCTTTTCACGTTATCTGATTGAATTCTCAGAAAGCTGTATAGATTTTACTCAAAACTTCCGATAAGAAACGAAAAGGCAGATTGTGTGTTGCTCAAGACCACTTTCCAGAGATCATGTAAACTGTTTTTCTATCGACTTCCAACAAAAAGTCAAGACTCCCAAACTAAATTTTAAAAAATTGAAGTTTTTATTTAAAAATAAAGCAACTAGATTTTTCTTTGCTATAAGTATTTTACTTTAAAATGACTTTTATGACTTACTTTGGGGTTAGTATCTTTATTCTAGTGATGTTGGGCAAGCTCAATTCTACAAAAAAGAGATTGTAATGCTTTTCTCTCCTTTTAAAATATTTGTTAATGTTGTGGAACTACCACTGTCCATACATTTATAGAAAACAGTCTAATAGTAATCTACAAAATCCTATCCAGATTTAACAAATGTTAATATGTCATTGTGTTTGATTTAATTCTTTTAATTTTTTAAAACCTAAAGCACTACTGACAGAGATAGGCCATCTACATCTCCTACCATCCCACCACCCCAGACAGATAAGCACTTTCCTGAATTGGATTTTTCTATCAATATATGCTTTTATGCTTTAATTACAAATATACGTTACTAAAGTTATCTATTTTCATTCCATGTTTTTCTAAAGTACGTAATTTATATAAATGATACCAAGTTGATTTTTATCACTCAATGACATTTTGAAGATTTATTCATTATTGAAAGTGTGTATTTGGTTTATTAACTGTCACAGTTTATTATCCATTTTCCTACTTTTGAACACTTAGATTATTTCTAAATCTTAGATCTTTTGCGGATGTGCTTGATACTTTTTCACAGTGTTCATTATGTTTAGGACATGTTCTGTTTCTTCTTTTAGCTCCCTAATTGTTTAAACTTTTACTTTATGGTTTCTTTCTGGTGTTCAATCATCTGAAGTCACTGAGGTCCCAATCTGCCGGTATTTTGAGTATGCTGTTTCTTCTTTATAGTAGATATTTTTCCCTTACATAGTTTATAATTTTGGTTTTTGAGTTAAACTTTTGAAGAGTC
This sequence comes from Saimiri boliviensis, assembly GCF_048565385.1. Taxonomy (NCBI): domain Eukaryota; kingdom Metazoa; phylum Chordata; class Mammalia; order Primates; family Cebidae; genus Saimiri; species Saimiri boliviensis. Next base: position 137,337,869 of record NC_133470.1, read on the forward strand.
TTTCCCCCACCCCTGCAGGAATGCTCTGTGCTGTTTGTCCTATGTTTATTCCTACAGAAGGTTTTACATCAGTTTCATCAGTTTCTTTGAGGCAGAGCAAGCCTATGCCAATCTATTTTATATATTACTTTTCTCAGTTTTAGGATTCCTATACCTCATGGGTGGTATAAATTCAGATTACACACCTACATATTGCAAAGATATGATGTTTTGACATTTTATAAGATACTTTAGTTTGAATATTGTCCCAGGCCGCTGGAAAGAGTTATATAAACTGCTCTTTAAAGGAGGAGGCAATTTTTCAGATCAGTACCTTCATTCTCTCTGTATCTCTCTTTGTCTTTCTCTGTCTTACAAAGCAAATATCATATCTTCTATCTTGGTTTCAGCATCAAACCCTCAACCCTAGGAATTACAGCCTATATTAATGTCTAATAGGCTGTTTCAAAGTTAGTTCATCAACTTACTATTTTAGCTTTAAGTTCCCGCTTCAGGTTATCATTTTTAGCATGTAGGATTTAATTTAATTTTAGTTTTTAAAGCCTTTGTTATGTAAGCCTTTGTTAGTTTTTAAAGCCTTTGTTGTGTAAGCCTTTGTTAGTTTTAAAGCCTTTGTTAGTTTGTCATTTCACTCATGGTATTTTATGCTGTTGTAGGTGTTGAAGACGTATCAGTATTAGGTATCTCTGTTATATTGTTGGTACTGGAAGCCCAAAGCTTCAGAAATTTTCTTTTCCTGGCTACATACTAGTTTGAGTATATTTGTTTCAGGTTTTCAAGATGCATATACATACTGTTTTTGAGTTGTTGGATTTCAGTATGAACAGAGTACCTTCTGGAAATCCAAATGATAAAGATCTAGGTATGGTTACTATGACCTATGAATTAAGGAGACTTCTGACCTACAAAATAAGCTGATAAATGTGTATTGATTTAAATTCTTCTTTGTGGTAATTTTTAGGCAGTAATAGAAAAATGATGCTGATTTTGATGTCTGTAATGAGTAAAAAATACATAAATATCAGTAACTATCTTGGAACCAGACATTGGTAAAGGGTAGACCTGGGAAGTGAGCTGGGAAGCATAATAGACAGATTTTAGGTTTCTCTTAACAGATTGTGAGTAGCAATATGGATATAAAGATGCTTCTGATGAGTGGTTTCTGTCTAGTACAGTGAATCCCCTTGCTATCCATGGAAGGCCCACAAGGTTCTTGGGAAATTTATATAAGCAAAGCATATTACCATATTGGACTTCAAGGAAACAAAAGGAGGCTTTTGTACCTACAAAATTTAACTCACGAGAAGAAGGATGATAACACTTGCTATCTTTCATGAAAAAGAGATGATGGCTCAGAACACAGAGATGACAGTCCAGAGGGTGGAACTGAGAACCCAAGAGCTCAGAGAGTAGAGCTTAAAGCCCAAGGGCAGAGGTTAGACCCAAGCAAGTTTATTCCCAGGCCTTAAAAACCTAATTAGAGAAAAATTAATATTTTCCCTGATAGATTTCAATATGATCATGGACAAGTAAGACACTGTTGCCATCTATTCTCCTACTATATGAATTAGAATGTCTACCAGTGTTATGCTATGATTATCCCAATATTGTATGTTGAGGTGGTACGGGAAGACTACTTGTGTATATATTTTCCCAAGTTTTCAGAAATCTTGTATCAAAAACCTCATGAATACCTATTTTAGGAGATTTTAGAGTTTGAGCTAATGTTATAATTAAATGAGACCCTTGGGTCCCTTGGATGTGGTTGATGTATTTTGCGTTTGGGAGAGGTGGGAGTCATTGAGAATCAGAGAGCTGACTGTAGGAAGGTAGGATTCTATAATGACCTGAAATAACCCACTCCCACGTATAATCCCTTTGCATTGAGAGTGCCTCTCCCATTGAATGGGTGAAGATCCCGTGAATATGATGAGATGCTACTTCTGTAATTATATTATATTCCATGTCAAAAGTAATATTTTAGATGTAATTCAAGTTACTAATCAACTAAAATTGAGTTAATCAAGAGGGATATAATTTAGGTGGTTCTAACTTCATCACAGAGGCCTTTTGAATCTGGATCTAGAAATCAGATGGATTGTATACATGAGTAATTGGCTATTGCTGAATTTGCAGGTGAAGAGGGGTACATGACAAAGAATGAAGAGTGCTTCTATGAGTTGAGCACTTTCTCTGAGTCACAGTCAGTAAAAAATGGGACCTTCAGTCATAAAACTGCATGAAATGAATTTTGCCAACAACCTGAATGAGCATGGGAGAAGATTTTCCCCCAGATCATAGAGACAAAATTTCAACAAGGTGATGCCTGGATTTTAGCACTGTGATTCTTTGAACAGTAAACTTAGCAATGCCATGCTAAACTTCTGATCTACAGAACTACGGGCTGATAAATTAATGTATTTTTATGCCATTAACTTTGTGGTAATTTGTTATATAGTAATAGAACACTAATACAATATTCTTCCTGGTTTCATCATGATGGAGAGGATAAACGGTGTTTGGAGAACTTGTTGAGATCTAAGTAAAAAGTGTATCATCACCTGGAAAAGTGTGAAGTTTAAGTTTTAGTCTTCTGATCATGGGTATATGATGGGCATATAATAGTTAACACCTCCAGAAAACAAACAAAACAAAAAAGATAAACTGATTTCCCGTAATCTACAAGAATCAATCTCATGGTGTAACAGGTATAATTTATTAGATTTATGAATTACTTCTACGTTATAAAATGGTAAACCATCTTAGCTGTCCTGAACCTTCAGAAAACACCAATCATGAAGTGATTAATCTTCCAGTCATTTGTTCTCTTCATCTTTTCTTCTCTGTTTAATTTTTAGAAAGTAGTCAAATTCCTTCTGATATTAACAACTGAGTGACAATTTTTGCCTTTTTACTACTATGGAGAGAAATTCCAGACAGTAAAACTAAGGAAGAAAGCAAGTATCTTGAAGATGGTATGGTTACTGGTGATAAATATTCCATAAATTTATGATTGAGCCTCTATTTATTTTCCATGTTTGCTTCCTTGAAAGATGCTACTTTAATGTGAGCAATTTACCATATTGATTCAACATGTTATTGCCTTGCTGTTGTTCATTGCATATTGATTAAATGATCGGTGAAGACAGAACATTTGCAGTAGTAATCAGTATGAGAACTACATCTACATTGTTCACAGGACTGAAATACAATTGTCACAAATTCCCATTTTTCAGACCAAGTATCTCACAGATGCAGACACTATGGATAATATATAAGTTATGTTTGCCTCTTGGCCTTTCAATTTTCATTAACATGTGTGTTAGACTGTTCTTGCATTGCTACAAAGAAATACCTGGAGCCAGGTGTGGTCGCTCATGCCTGTAATCCTAACACTTTGGGAGGCCAAGGCAGGAAGATTGCTTGGGCTCAGGAGTTCAAGATTAGCCTGAGTGACATACTGAGACTCTCTTACTCTCTCACTCAGTCTCTCTCTATAGGTTAGATAGATGGATGGATGGATAGATAGATAGATAGATAGATAGATAGATAGATAGATAGATATAAATATCTTGAGACTGGGTAATTTATAAAAGAAAAGAGGTTTGATTAACTTGGATTTCTGTCTTTATAGGAATCGTGATGCTGACATCTGCTTGGCTTCTGGTGAAGCCTCAAGGAGCTTTCAACCATGGTAGTAGGTGAAGGAGGTCTAGGCATGTCACATGTTGAAAGCAGGAGCAAGTGAGAAAGACAGTAGGGTGGGGAGGTGCCACACACTTTTAAACAACCAGATCTCATGTGAACTCAGAATGAGAACTCACTTATGATCAAGGGGATGGCCCAAGCCATTCATGAGGGATCTTTTCCCATGATCCAAACTTCTCCCACCAGGCTCCACCTTCAACATTCAGGATTATGATTCAACATGAGATTTGAGCAGGGGCAAATATCCATACTCTATCAATATGACAGTCTAATTTCTAGAAAAGTAAAATGATCACTCACGTGATTATTCAACTTTGGCTGTTGAAAGAGGGTGTTTTGGATTACAATGCTTCTTACTAACTGATATGTTTCTAAGAGTAGTGGCCTGTTGTATCCTCATGTGCTATGCAGTACTTTATACAGAAAAGGAAAAGAAAATATGACTTCTGGCTGGGTTACAGCTGAGATATAAACAATCAATTAAAATGACCACTGGCGATCCCCAGATAAAAATTCCAATAGCCAATAGGCCAGACCTTTTCAATTTTTCATATGCAAGTTTCAGTAATTTAAAATTACTATTTGGTAAAAGAAAAGGTTATTATTTAGTTTTGAGAGACTAAGAGGAAGTTATGTTGTGTCTGTTAGAAGAATTATGTTTTATTGTACAGTATAAACAGACAACTGATAGCCTGTGCCAAGTCAGTCCTATGGAGTATTTCAATGGAATGCAATTAAGAGTTTCTGCTTCCATGAAGCATATCATTCATTCCAAGTATTTCCAGTAGGTTTAACATTTTCAATTCAAAAATGCCCTATACATTTAATTTTACTCATAGGTTAAAAAACAGAATGCTCCTAATAATTTTAATTTTTATTACTAGCTAGTCATACATTTCTGGTTATGTTACAATTTAGAATTGTAAAGTTAGAATTGGGAGATTTTGTGTATTTTAATGTAGATGTAGAAACTTTTAAAGAAAGACTTTCCATTTATTGTTTCCTTTGGAATTTATACATATATGTATAATTTTTATTCATTTTTATTGATTGCATTGACAAAATTATTTTTATATCTTTTAAAATTTACATTTGTATTTAATTAATTTAAAAGTTGAATAAAAATATACCTACAAAAATCCTGCTTCTTCTGAATCTAGAATATATCCCTTGTCTTAAATTTTGGAAATTGAGACTTAACATATATAAATGATCCCTTCATGTTTCCTGCAATATGTAACACAGTAGAAAGAAATCGGTGGGTCGTTGGCTGAAGGGTAAATCTTAAATCACTTTTGAAGTTCCTGACTCAAAATACATTCCCCATTGAAATGGAATGCCGTTCTTGATAATTCTTTATTTCTTATTGACCATTTTTTACCTGAAAATCTTATTTTAACATTTAATATTCCTGGGATGATTCATCATCTAAGCCATCAATATGTTCCAGGTAATTTGTCAGCTCTATTTCCTTAAGAGTAATAATCAACCTTGTAAGATTCTTGGACACCTGTGAGAAAAGGGATATTGTCATATGGAAGAAAATTATTGAAATAGAGAAGAAATGATGAAAACAAATTTTCCCTGGAATCAGCAACCATGAATGGCTCTATATTTATTATTTCTTACAGTACAATAATTGATATGACTGACAGAAGACTCATCTCTAGACTTTAAAAAAAGTCTTATTTTTATACCTGCATCTTCTCCAAGACTACTGTGATTTAAATCTGTTGGGTTTCTGTTGTTGTTGTTTTCTCATATTTTTCTTGTAAACTTCTGGTCTTTATCAGTTCTCAAAGATCATTTAGTTGAAAAGAGAGAGTATCTATTTCTGAGAAAACTTCAGTCCAGACTATCTGTAGAATTACTTGTATCACCAAATCTTACCTGTGAGTAACACATTATCAACAAAACTACATCAATAATAATGATAATGATAATAATAATGATTGAAATTATATACCTAACAATTGCTGGTGTTTATTAAGTGTCAGCAGTTCCTCTGAACATTTTGCATGGATTAATTTTTATAATTCCACAGTTACCCTATAAGGTAAGTGTTTTCTCAATTTCTGGATGTTGGAACAAAGGCACAGAGAATTTTAAAAACTTTCTTAAGGTCACACAATTTCCAAATGACAGTGCCACAATTTCACCTCGTAGCTTCTAAGGACAGAGCCTATGCACTTTATCATCATATAATGTTATCATGTATAGAGAACACTTCCAATACATTTGGCATATTATATTATATAAACTATGACATAAACTATTATATGACATAATTTATTAACACAGTAGCCATATGCTAGTAGATTTACTAAATATTACTCAGTTAGACATAACTATTGTCATTACAAACTTCCAGCATGCAAAGTTGGTAATTTAACTACATACATTTCTTTTGTTAGAAATCTTTTTTTCTTAGTGGGAACATTTGGAGCTGTAATGCCGTTCTAGATTTTCATCCTCATGTGTATATTATATAATAATTTGGCTTAAGTGGCTGAACTCTAACCAGCATGTAATTTACCACACTGCAGCACAAGTATTATTGCCTGGAACCAGAAAAAGAGGTTGCCTAGCCTTTCGTAGTTGTGAATTACAACAAATCTTTTGTTTTGATTTCTTTTCTGTACATTTTTAATTAGGAGCAAAACGTTGACTACCAGCGTGACTGAACATGTCCCCAGTATCTTAATGGTGGAGGAAAAGACATAGTCTGTATGCGTCTTATCCCGACAGGTGAATTTTTCTTAATGTAAGTACTGAGAAGCTTTTATCCATTGTTATTGGTATGTATACTACCTTGCTCTCTGGGATGATAGAAGTAATTTCCAGCTAGAAATAAGTTATTTCTGCCTGTTTACATCCTAGTGAGAGTTATTTCTCATTAGTTTTGTAGGCATGTTTCCTCCAAGTGATCAATAGAATACTCAGGCAGACTTGGATATCTCCATGTATGAAAAATAGTACTGAAAAATATTTTAGTATTCCATGTTCTCTCTATAATTTGCCAGATGATGAATAAATGGAGAAGAGGTATCGAGCTCAATGTTTTGCTTTATCATAAAACAGAATATATAATGTTATCATTTAGAGAATAAAAAATATTTTTTAAAAGCAATGGAAAACAGAGCAAGTTATGTTCATTTATGTCTGTCATTCTAATACAGCTTGAGGAACTATAAAATTAGAAACTGGTTGTGTTAGTCAGTGCAGCTCTTGGTGAGCTGGTGTCCACATTACAAATTGTATTAATTGGTACATTAGATTATTCAAGGCAGAATGAGCTATGGAAATAGAACTCTTCTCTCATTTCCTAAAATTGGTTTTTTCAAATGAGGGCTGAGATTTTCTGTTTTCTGTACCATGGAAAAATAGATAACTGATCCAACAGGAATAATAGTATTATTCTGAGTAGCAATCTCAACCACCTCTCTGCTTACTTACATAATTTAAATTTCTTCTCTCTGTGTCTTACTCTCATCTCAACCTTTTCTATAAAGAGTTATCATTCTTAAGATCTCTTTAAAAAAAAGAAAGTCATTGTTGATTGAAATATATGAGAATTTAATATCACACCTGTAATCCCAGCACGTTGAGAGGCCAATGTGAGCAGATCACGAGATCAGAAGTTCGAGACCAGCCTTAGCAACTTGGTGAAATCCTGTCTCCACTAAAAATACAAAAATTAGCTAGGTATGGTGGCAGGTGCTTATAATTTCAGCTACTCAGCTGAGGCGGGAGAATCACTGCTACCCAGGAGGCGGCAGTTGCAGTGAGCCAAGTTCACGTCCCTGCACTCCAGCCTGGGCTACAGAGCAAGACTCAGTCTCAAAAAAAAAAAAAAAAAAAAAAAACGAATATAATAAACGAATGGTGAATTGATATTTTACCGTGCTGGGCTAGAACATATTGTATTATAAATACTACAGACCTCTTGCCCTAAATTTAAGAGAGAACAATTTTTTTTCCCCTCAGGATTCAAGATATTTTGCTTTCAAATCCGTATTGCTAGTATTATATAGGAGAAGTTAGGTTGACAAACACGTGGAAAGATTAAAACAAAAAATGAAATAAAAAGAAACAGAAAGAAGAAGAAAAGTAACAGCATGATCAGTATGAAGTCAGGAAAATCTCATCATGTTTCTTTAAAATTATTTTATTGTACTCCTTGGAAATCAAGCTGGGTGGAACAATGCAACATTATTAGTCCTTTAGAGGTAAATGTAAATGAGGTACAGTGATTTTAGCAGAAACTAGAAGCAACCTCAAAGAACAGATGATTCATGAAATTGGTGAATCACAAATTTACCAGGTATATTAAGGCCCTGACCTTGTATTTTTGAGAGGGAAACTAAAAGGTAAGCCTCTGATTATAACATGAATTTTTAAAACTCTATGTCAGCTTTTATAACCTTAAGCAAAAACAATAAAAATTAATGAAATATTTTAATACTTATGCATTTTATTACCCTCACAAAATGTAAGCGTAAACCTCTTATAGTTATCATAACATGTGGTTAGGTATAGATATTGGTAAAAGTAATCAAAGGAGTTTCTTCATGTATTTATGAAGGTTAAAACACTTTTTTTCTCTCAATATCATCATCTTTTCTCTTGATACACATTTTCAGAACACAGATTTTTAGCTATACTTTAATTATAATACCATGCTCTTGAACATATTTATAATTTCTTTCAAAGGATTTGAATGTAGTAAGATATTTTGGTCAAGTATTGAACAGAGTCTATATAGTTTGAATTGCATAGTTTTCCGCTAGATGCCTGAATTTATTTTTACAGATAATGTGATTCAGAAATGCAGGGGTAATTTACTAAGTTCCTGCATTTCGGAGAATACTGAATTAAAATTGTAGGTCAGTCTTATAAACAAATGCATGGAGGAAGGAGATTGAGATCAGAAGAACAGATCAACCCGGAAATGAATCTGAGAATAACCTGGATAACGTTGGTAGTTAAATAGGACGAAGGTAGGTAATGCAAGAAGAAATACTCACATGTGCATAATTAAGCTGCGTTTCTACATGAAACCTGTTGGGAATTTGTATTACCTAAGTTCTTCAGCAGAGAGAAGACGCTAGTCTAAGGAAGAGCAGAAGACTGGCTCAGGGCCCCATGATGTTTCAAACCAGAATTTGGTAAAGGCAGATATCAATGTCCAAGAAAACCCAATCTAGTGAGAGGGGTACCACATTGGTATTGCAGGAGGCAGACAGTACACTTGTCCCTTGATATTATAGAGCACTTGTTCCAAGACCTCTGCAGATACCAACATTAATGAATGCTCAAGTCCCTTATATACAATGGCCTAGTATTTGCATATAACCTATGTACATCCTCCCATATATTTTAAATATCTCTAGATTATTTATAACACCTAATAAAATATAAATCCTGCGTAAATAGTTGTTATACTATATTGTTTAGAGAATGATAACCAGAAAAGAGTCTGTACACATTCGGAACTGAAACTTGGTTTCCAAATATCAGTGGTTGGTTGAATCCATGGATGTAGAACCCATGGATATGAAGGGCTGACTGTCAATGGGTAATTAGTATATACAGCATGATTACATATATTGACAAGGGAGACAGGCAGTTTTATAGATCTTCATCTTTCTCCAGTGTATGTAAGTGAACATTGCAAATGGTCCAGTCATCTGAGACTTAGTATCTGTAAAATGATAGCGCATAAATCAGGCTGAATTGAGGCAAAATTCCAGTTATGTAGACTGAAAATAAAGTAAGGTATGGTGTAGTCATGCTAGAGACACAAGATCCTAGTTCTGTGGCAGCAAGGCAAATTCCACTGTGAATTACTTTGTTATTTCAGTCAAGCAAGAGAATCTTCTGGGCTGGGTGTTAACCAAAGACCAAGAATACAATGGAGTATCTCCTAACAGCCACCTTGCAGCTGTGAGGACGTGCTGTTAAACAATTTATCAAAGCCAAAAGAATGTCATCTGAAACAAAAACAAAGTTTAAGTAATCATTAAGTCCAATAGTAAACTCATCCATCTTGAAAGAAAATATTGTAGTTTGAAAACAAAGCAAAATTCAAATGAGTACTAGCCAAAAAGTCAATATACTTAAAGGTGGCAGAATTAAACTGGACAGTGGGTGTAAGTGTTTCCTCAGCTTACGAGTTTCCAAGTTTTATTTAGCCATTAGAATGAGGATAGTCAGAGGAGAGGAGTACAGAACAATTAAAGTTGTCAGATTTTGATTATCTTTGATTTTTTATTAGGCATGCATTTGATAGGCTTCAGTGATTAAGGCTGAAAAGAATTGAAATACATTTTTTAGAAATTGAGAGGGAAAAAGGCTTACTTCCATTGACTTACTATAGTCTTCTCAACTCTTGTGTTTACACCCAGGAAAAAATAAAGACTAAGAAGACACTGCTTTGAATCTCATTTCAGTTCTTATGCATCAATTCTGTTTTGTATCTCATGTCTTGTATACCCTAGAAGACTTAATCACTTAAATAGGAAAATAATTATGCACAGCACTAATATTCTTTGGATTCTCAAAATGTTAAATAAGTATAATTACATACAAAAATTATCAGTTTTAGACATATGCAGCTACTGGAGTTCTTCCACAGTTCATTTGTGTAAAGGTCATGTTTGATTTTTCTAAGTCATAGCTGAGTATGTCATATAAATAAAGGAAAGGTTCAAATAAAACTAGGGTTTGACTTAGTGAATTCTTTCACTTATTAGAAGTAACCAAAACAATTTAAGAATTATACCAGCTGAATAATGGGTAAGTTTTGGAAATAGATGGCAGAGAATACTTGATCAGAGTTATATTACAAAGCAGTATGAAAAAGGAGATATGTTGCCTCATATTCTATGAGGCTGTATGCATTTCTAGATAAGATATTACTGAGGTCATTTAGCATAATTTTATTTAGGATTAAACAGATTTTAAAGTAAAGTTTAAATCAAACATCTAGTTTACACATGCTTTTATGAAAATATGGTTCACAGTAAAATATTCTATCCAAGTTAGAGCTTGGATGGAGCTGTAAGTTTTATTTTATTTTATTTTATTTTTTTATTGCATTTTAGGTTTTGGGGTACATGTGAAGAACATGCAAGATTGTTGCATAGGTACACACATGGCAGTGTGGTTTGCTGCCATCCGTCCCCTCACCTGTATCTGTCATTTCTCCCCATGCTATCTATTCCCACCTCCCCATCCCCCGTCCCTCCCCCATTTCCCCCCAACGGACCCCAGTGTGTAGTGCTCCCCTCCCTGCGTCCATGTGTTCTCATTGTTCAACACCCGCCTATGAGTGAGAATATGTGGTGTTTGATTTTCTGCTCTTGTGTCAGTTTGCTGAGAATGATGGTTTCCAGGTTCATCCATGTCCCTACAAAGGACGTGAACTCATCGTTTTTGATGGCTACGTAATATTCCATGGTGTATATGTACCACATTTTCCCTGTCCAGTCTATTATCATTGGGCATTTAGGTTGGTTCCAGGTCTTTGCTATTGTAAACAGTGCTGCAATGAACATTCGTGTGCACGTGTCCTTGTAGTAGAATGATTTATAATCCTTTGGATATATACCCAGTAATGGGATTGCTGGGTCAAATGGGATTTCTATTTTTAGGTCCTTGAGGAATCGCCACACTGTCTTCCACAATGGTTGAATTAATTTACATTCCCACCAACAGTGTAAAAGTGTTCCTATTTCTCCACATCCTCTCTAGCATCTGTTGTTTCCCGATTTTTTAATGATCGCCATTCTAACTGGTGTGAGAGGGTATCTCAATGTGGTTTTGATTTGCATTTCTCTGATGACCAGTGATGATGAGCATTTTTTCATATGTTTGTTGGCCTCCTGTATGTCTTCTTTTGTAAAGTATCTGTTCATATCCTTCGCCCATTTTTGGATGGGCTTGTTTGTGTTTTTCTTGTAGATCTGCTTTAGTTCTTTGTAGATTCTGGATATCAGCCCCTTGTCAGATGGGTAGGCTGCAAAAAATTTTTCCCATTCTGTTGGTTGCCGATTCACTCTACTGACTGTTTCTTTTGCCGTGCAGAAGCTGTGGAGTTTGATTAGGTCCCATTTGTCTATTTTGGCTTTTGTTGCCATTGCTTTTGGCGTTTTGGTCATGAAGTCCTTGCCTACACCTATGTCCTGAATGGTTTTGCCTACATTTTCTTCTAGGGTTTTTATGGTGTTAGGTCTGATGTTTAAGTCTTTAATCCATCTGGAGTTAATTTTGGTGTAAGGTGTCAGGAAGGGGTCCTGTTTCTGCTTTCTGCACATGGCTAGCCAGTTTTCCCAACACCATTTATTAAACAGGAAGTCCTTTCCCCATTGCTTGTTTTTGTCAGGTTTGTCGAAGATCAGATGGTTGTGGGTATGTTGTATTTCCTGTGAGGCCTCTGTTCTGTTCCATTGGTCTATATCTCTGTTTTGGTACCAGTACCATGCTGTTTTGATTACTGTAGCCTTGTAGTATAGTTTGAAGTCCTGTAGTGTGATGCCTCCTGCTTTGTTCTTTTTGCTTAGAATTGACTTGGCTATGCGGGCTCTCTTTTGGTTCCATATGAAGTTTAAGGTGTTTTTTTCCAGTTCTGTGAAGAAGGTCATTGGTAGCTTGATGGGAATAGCGTTGAATCTGTAAATTACTTTGGGCAGTATGGCCATTTTCACGATGTTGATTCTTCCTAACCATGAACATGGAATGTTTCTCCATCTGTTTGTGTCCTCTCTTATTTCGTTGAGCAGTGGCTTGTAGTTCTCCTTGAAGAGGTCCTTTACGTTCCTTGTTAGTTGTATTCCTAGGTATTTTATTCTATTTGTAGCAATTGCAAATGGCAGTTCACTCTTGATTTGGCTCTCTTTAAGTCTATTACTGGTGTATAGGAATGTTTGTGATTTTTGCACGTTGATTTTGTATCCTGAGACTTTGCTGAAGTTGTTTATCAGTTTCAGGAGATTTTGGGCTAAGATGATGGGGTCTTCCAGATATACAATCATGTCATCTGCAAATAGAGACAATTTGATTTCCTCCTTTCCTATTTGGATACCCTTTATTTCTTTTTCTTGCCTGATTGCTCTGGCTAGAACTTCCAGTACTATATTGAATAGGAGTGGTGAGAGAGGGCATCCTTGTCTAGTGCCAGATTTCAAAGGGAATGCTTCCAGTTTTTGCCCATTCAGTATGATATTGGCTGTTGGTTTGTCATAAATAGCTTTTGTTGTTTTGAGATATGTTCCGTCAATACATAGTTTATTGAGGGCTTTTAGCATAAAGGTCTGTTGAATTTTGTCAAAAGCCTTCTCTGCATCAATTGAGATAATCATGTGGTTTTTGTCTTTGGTTCTGTTTATGTGGTGAATTACGTTTATGGACTTGCGTATGTTGAACCAGCCTTGCATCCCCGGGATGAATCCTACTTGATCATGGTGGATGAGCTTTTTGCTATGCTGTTGCAATCGGTTTGCCAGTATTTTATTGAAGATTTTTGCATCTATGTTCATCATGGATATTGACCCGAAATTTTCTTTTCTTGTTGAGTCTCTGCCAGGTTTTGGTATCAGGATGATGTTTGTCTCATAAAATGATTTGGGAAGGATTCCCTCTTTTTGGATTGTCTGGAATAGTTTCAGAAGGAATGGTATCAGCTCCTCTTTGTATGTCTGGTAGAATTCAGCTGTGAACCCATCTGGACCTGGGCTTTTTTTGGGTGGTAGGCTCTTTATTGCTGCCTCGACTTCAGACCATGTTATTGGTCTATTCAGGGTTTCGGCTTCTTCCAGGTTTAGGCTTGGGAGGATGAAGGTGTCCAGGAATTTATCCATTTCTTCCAGGTTTACTAGTTTATGTGCATAGAGTTGTTTGTAATAATCTCTGATGATGGTTTGGATTTCTGTAGAATCTGTGGTGATATCCCCTTTATCGTTTTTTATTGCATCAATTTGGTTATTCTCTCTTTTCTTTTTTATTAATCTGGCTAGTGGTCTGTCTATTTTGTTGATCTTTTCAAAAAGCCAGCTCCTGGATTTATTGATTTTTTGAAGAATTTTTTTGTGTCTCTATTTCCTTCAGTTCTGTTCTTATCTTAGTTATTTCCTGTCTTCTGCTACGTTTTGAGTTTTTTTGATCTTGCTCCTCTAGCTCTTTCAATTTTGATGATAGGTGTCAATTTTCTATCTCTCCTTTCTTCTCATGTGGGCACTCATTGCTATATATTTTCCTCTAGAGACTGCTTTAAATTTGTCCCAGAGATTCTGGTATGTTGTGTCTTCGTTCTCTTTGGTTTCGAAGAACATCTTTATTTCTGCCTTCATTTCATTGTTTATCCAGTCAACATTCAAGAGCAAGTTGTTCAATTTCCATGAAGCTGTGCGGTTCTGAGTTAGTTTCTGCATTCTTAGTTCTAACTCAATTGCACTGTGGTCTGAGAGACCGTCTGTTATGATTTCTGTTCTTTTGCATTTGCTGAGGAGTGATTTATTGCCAATTATGTGGTCAATTTTAGAGCAGGTGTGATGTGGTGCTGAGAAGAATGTATATTCTGTGGATTTGGGGTGGAGAGTTCTGTAAATGTCTATTAGGTTTGCTTGTTCCAGGTCTGAGTTCAGGTCCTGGATATCCTTGTTGATTTTCTGTCTGGTTGATCTGTCTAATATTGACAATGTGGTGTTAAAGTCTCCCACTATTATTGTGTGGGAGTCTAAGTCTCTTTGTAAGTCATTAAGAACTTGCCTTATGTATCTGGGTGCTCCTGTATTGGGTGCGTATATATTTAGGATCGTTAGCTCTTCTTGTTGCAGTGATCCTTTTACCATTATGTAATGTCCTTCTTTGTCTCTTTTGATCTTTGTTGCTTTAAAGTGTATTTCATCAGAGATGAGAATTGCAACTCCTGCCTTTTTTTGCTCTCCATTTGCTTGGTAGATCTTCCTCCATCCCTTTATTTTGAGCCTTTGTGTATTCTTGCGTGTAAGATGGGTTTCCTGGATACAGCACACTGATGGGTTTTGGCTTTTTATCCAATTTGCCAGTCTGTGTCTTTTGATTGGAGCATTTAGTCCATTGACATTTAGGGATAGTATTGTTATGTGTGAATTTGATGCTGTCATTTTGATGCTACCTGGCTGTTTTGTTGGTTAGTTGATGCAGCTTCTTGATTGTGTTGATGCTCTTTTACCATTTGGTGTGTTTTTGGAGTGGCTGGTACTGGTTGTTCCTTTCTATGTGTAGAGCCTCTTTCAGGAGTTCTTGTAGAGCAGGTTTGGTGGTGATGAAATATCTGAGTGCTTGCTTGTTCACAAAGGATTTTATTTTTCCTTCACTTATGAAGCTTAGTTTGGCTGGATAGGAGATTCTTTTATTCTTTTATTCTTTTATTCTTTTATTCTTTTCTTTAAGGATGTTCTTTTCTTTTCTCTTCTGGCTTGTAGAACCCTGCTGAGAGATCTGCTGTGAGTCTAATGGACTTCCCTTTGTTAGTAACCCAACCTTTCTCTCTGGCTGCCCTTAGCATTTTCTCTTCCATTTCAACCCTGGTGAATCTGATGATTATGTGCCTTGGGGTTGCTCTTCTTGAGGAATATCTTTGTGGTGTTCTCTGTATTTCCTGTATTTGAATATTGGCCTGCCTTGCTAGGTTGGGGAAGTTTTCCTGGATAATATCCTGAAGAGTATTTTCCAGCTTGGATTCATTCTCTTCATCACATTCAGGTACACCTATCAGACATAGATTAGGTCTTTTCACATAGTCCCACATTTCTTGAAGATTTTGTTCATTCCTTTTTGCCCTTTTTTCTCTGTTCTTACCTTCTCTTTTTATTTCATTGAGTTGATCTTTGACCTCTGATATCCTTTCTTCTGCTTAGTCAATTCGGCTGTTGAAGTTTGTGCATGCTTCACGGAGTTCTCGTGTTGTGTTTTTCGGCTCCATCAATTCACTTATATTCTTCTCTATGCTGTCCATTCTTGTTAGCATTTCATCCAATCTTTTTTCAAGGTTCCTAGTTTCTTTGCGTTGGGTTAGAACATGTTCTTTTAGCTCACTGTGGTTTCTTACTACTCACCTTCTGAAGTCTGATTCTGTCATTTCATCACCCTCCTTCTGCTTCCAATCTGGTTCCCTTGCTGGTGAGGAGTTGTGATCCCTTTTAGGAGGAGCGGTGTTCTGGTTTCGGGAGTTTTCATCCTTTTTGCGCTGGTTTCTTCCCATTTTTGTGGGTTTATCCACCTGTTGTCTTTGTAATTATTGTCTTTCAGATTGGGTCTCTGAGTGAGCTTCTAGTTCGTGGATGCTGAAGTTACTTCTTTTTTTTTTTTTTTAAGCTTTCCTTCTAACAGTCTGGCCCCTCTGCTGTAGGACTGCTGAGGTTCTCTCCGGGCCCTGCTTGCCTGGGGGTCACCTGCAGCAGCTGCAGAACAGTAAGGGTTGCTGCCAGTTTCCTCTTCTGCTATCTTTGTCCCAGAAGGATGCTCGCCTACTGTCAGTCCATTCTGTGCTTTATGAGGTGAGTCTTTGGATCTATGGGGGTCAGGGAGCTACTTGAGGAGATTGTCTATCTTTTATTGGGGCTTAAGTCCTGAGCTGTGAGCTTCGTTGTTCGTTCAGAGCTGCTGGGCAGGTATGTTTAGGTCTGCTGAAGCTGAACTCATAAAGCACTTTTTGTTCCCAGGTGCTCTGTCCCAGGGAGTTGGAGCTTTATGAGTTTCCGTTGCACTACTGCCTTTTTTTGATTTTTCTTTCAGGTCGGACCCGCCCAGCTAGCAGCACGCCTAGCCTCTGCCTGCCCACAGGGGCTTTGCTGAGCTGCTGTGGGCTCCGCCCAGCTGCCCTGAGCTCTTCCCTGTAGTCCTTTTTATATGGGCATAGTTAGAACTGTCTCGGCAATGGTGTCCCCGCCTCTGTTATGGCGGACTCTCTCTGTTGTGGCAGGTTGCCTCGGCAACGGCGGGTTGCCTCGGCAACGGCAGCCTGCCTCCGTAGCGGTGGAGAGTCTCAGTAATGGCAGAAGCGCCTCCCACACAGAGCCGGACCGTCCCGGTTCAGCTGTGCTTGGTTTGGAGGGCTCAACCCAGAGGGTTTCCAATTACTGTTTTTGTTTTGGTTGTTGTTGGGGGTGGAGGGGTGGGACCAACCGAGCCTGATCACCTGGCTCCCTGACTCAGAGTCTTTTCTTTTAAGTTGAACGACCCCGTGTTCCGGTCGCTTGTTGAAAAGGCGCCGGGATCTCCCGTGCTGCGACTCACGGAGTCGGCTCGAACTGCGGCGCCGGCTCCTGGCGGATTTTTTGCCTAGGAATCTCCTGGCCTGACTCGCTATTTCAGATGAGTGGGGAACTCTGCCGTCTCAGGGCTCTGCTCGCCAGCTAAGAGGGCTCCCAGACCAGTGGCTTTTGTAGGGAGAACCGCAGCAACAGGGAGTGGTCACAGCAGCCGCGCGGGCGGAATCAGCCCCGCGGGAGCCGAAACAGCCGCACCGGCTGGGACTGCGATGCTGGTGACCCCTCTGCCTGGGTATCTCCTGGTCTGTGGGCAATAAGAGTTCGTCTGGAAATGCGGCGTCCACTCACCCTCTGCACTTTCACTGGGAGCTGAAGTCCTGAGCTGTTCTTAGGCGGCCATCTTTCCAGCATTCCCCGGAGCTGTAAGTTTTAATTTTACAACTGGTAAAACTGAGTAGAGTTAATTATTTTTAAAACCTCAGGAATTCAGACTTTTATCATTGCCATGCAGATTGAAGTGCTTGAGGGAACCTGAAACTAGAGTCTTCAGAGGAATCCGTGATGAAGAGAGTCATTTTCTTAAGTTGAAGCTTAAATTTCCAAAGTAACAACTAATGCTACACACTTAATTGCACACTACTGGTTTTGCACTGCATGTAATTACATATGTAAACACACTTTGGAGACATACATTAATTCTCTGAATCACAGCAAAATTGTTTATCTACTCTAGTTGTGTTTGATTCAAGAAAATAGTTGGATATTTTAAGCTAGTTTTGATAAATATTTCACTCAACTTATAAGCACTTCAAATAATATAAAATTATGTAATTTGATTTGTGGGATTATACAGGTGTTTTCCTTTAGCTATAGCATCATTGTCAAAGACCCACCCTCTCAGAATGGTTTGGATAAAGAAAACCAGGAGTGATAAACTGTTTTTCTAGAAGTCTGACTGTTTCATTTTCATATTTGGTCTTTGGGAGCAGCTGTTCATAATATGGATCAATGGAACTAAAGTAACACAGGAAGCATTTACATTTACATTCAACATTTTGTGAATAAAATAAATTATATCATCTAAAGATTTATAATTTTCATTGGATTTTTATATAAGTCTGTGAACCAAAAGCTGATTTAAAAGTTTTTTCTTTACAGTGTGCAAATGACCAATTTTTATCTCAAAGACTACTTTTAACTGAAATTTATGTAATGGTATTCAAAGTCTGAGTGAGTGAGTTAAGGAAATACCTTTATTCCCACTCTGAGGTGGCATTTGGCATACTCTGGAGTCTGAGCATGATTCAAAATACAAATCTTATCTTGCCTTTTGACTGAAAAATCCTATTGAATTTTCATAACAACTGTCCTATAACATATGATTAAAAAAAGAGACTGCTTAGAGAGGGTTTTATTCATTTTATATCTCCAAGTTAACCCGACTTAAGCATAACCAAAAAACACATGTGAGGTTGAGAGGTAAAGAAAATTAGGAACCCATGACATTCTAGTGATCCCTCAATTGGAGTGCCCAGTGTACCCCTTGGCATGGAGGTTCACCATCTCATAATATTTCTAGATTTCCAGCTGCTACTTGACTTCCACATGGCAGCTATGGAGAGCTGCCATCCAGTTGTGTTGTGATGAAGGTGACAGCGTTTTCTGTCTTTCACGGCACTCTACATCATTTTGTCTATCAGACAGTATAGCAACAGCAGAATGTCCGCTATCTTTGAAGGCCACTTGATAGGTCTGCCAGAGCCAGTGTAAGAGGTTATCATAACTGCTACTCTTTCCAGCATACATTTACTTATCTATTTCTTTCTTTCTTTTTCTTTTTTCTTTTTTCTTTTCTTTTGTTTTGTTTTGTTTTGTTTTGTTTTGTTTTTGAGACGGAGTTTCACTCTTGTTACCCAGGCTGGAGTGCAATGGTGCGATCTGGGCTCACCGCAACCTCCGCCTCCTGGGTTCAGGCAATTCTCCTGCCTCAGCCTCCAGAGTAGCTGGGATGACAGGCACGTGCCACCATGCCCAGCTAATTTTTTTTTTGTATTTTTAGTAGAGACGGGGTTTCACCATGTTGACCAGGATGGTTTTGATATCTTGATCTCGTGATCCACCCACCTGGGCCTCCCAAAGGGCTGGGATTATAGGCGTGAGCCACCGCCCGACCCCTTACTTATCTATTTCTATAAGCCATAGTGTGTATATATATATATATTTTTTATTTATTTTATTTATTTATTTTTTTTTAATTGCATTTTAGGTTTTGGGGTACATGTGATGAACATGCAAGATTGTTGCATAGGTACACACATGGCAGTGTGCTTTGCTGCCTTCCGTCCCCTCACCTGTATCTGTCACTTGCAGCACTGTTTACAATAGCAAAGACCTGGAACCAACCCAAATGCCCAACGATGATAGACTGCATAGTGTGTATATTTTAAGCTATCTCTGAGTAGCCCTTTGCAGCCTCATGGTAATTAGAATCAGCCGAAATGCCCCTGCTGTTTCTCCTATGATTTTAATTGGCAGTAAAGTCAGGTGATATGTATTCCTGTGAGAGCGGGAGACTCCTTGCTGTCTCCAACTGACAGGAAAATGAGGCTGCATTTTTCAGTCTGTTTCATTCCAGTGAGTAGAGGCTTTCTCGATTTCTTTTGTGAGCTCACTGTTATAATGTTCTCAACTTTTGTATTGTGAAGCAGATCTTGTAGATGACCCTTTAATTTCTGTATTTAACAGAAAAAAAAATAGAAATCTTTATGGGATTTACTGAATTTTAGTTTTTGGAAGCTATTTTGATTCAGCATTAAAAAAGCAGGAGAGATGCTTACTGCTCACTTCTGAAAACGAGAGTGTTACCAGTAGAAACGTCAGTGAATGAATTGAAAGTAAGATATTATTTTTTTGCTTCATGAATGTCAGGAAGAAGAAAGAAAAGGAGGGGATAATGTAATTGTCACACTAGGGAGTAAGAGATTGGATCCTTGGGGGCATGAGGTCTCTCACTGATATCCTCCATGTATATGGCTCTGTCTGCATAAGATAACAACTCGATAACTATAAATCTTAGTTAATATTCTAATTGGTTTGCCTACATTATGTCAAAATATAAAGTTAGCTTCTCCATATGCTTCCAGTCCACTGTTCTGTTCTTCCTCACATGCTGATTTATCAATAAGAATTATCAGCACAAATATGTATGTATGACACTAAATGTTTATTATATAAAACCAGGATATCTCACTGGTTTTCCTTGAATTGTATCTATTTTATAGAAAAAAAAATATGTGTCTGTACTAGGGAGGAGGTTTAAAGTGGTCAAATTTGTATCTAGTACTTTAGGATTACCATAGTTTTTCATGGCAGTCAAAAAGTGATTCTGCTAGCCATTTGAGAGGTAAAGATTTTGTGGCAATCTAAATAATTTACTCATTCTGAGATTTTTGATAGCCAACTTTTTTGTGGGGGATGGTGAAGTACAGAGGAGAATTACGTACACAGACATACACAGACGTAAACATATTCTGACCTACTGTGATATCTGAATGTTTACACTATTCTTTGAGTCTTTTTATATTCTCAACAAATGAAAAAAATATTAGTTTTTCTAAAAGTGGTATAAGAGTTCAAAAATTTTTTCCACATGTGGGAATTTTAAAATAGCTAAAGTGGCCAGGTGTGGTGGCTCACTCCTGTAATCCCAGCACTTTGGGATGACAAGGCAGGCAGATCACTTGAGGTCAGAAGTTTGAGACCAGCCTGGCCAACATGGTAAAACCCCATCTCTACCATAAAATTACAAAAATTATCCAGGCGTGGTGGTGAGTACCTGTAGTCCCAGCTACTTGGTAGGCTGAGCTGGGAGATCACTTGAATCTGGAAGGCGGAGCTTGCAGTGAGCCAAGATCATGCCACTGAACTCCAGCCTGGGTGCTAGAGCAAGGCTCTGTCAAGAAAAGAATGCTAAAAAGAGATAGTGTGGAAAATCTAATCTACAAATATTTCCTCCTTGGTTCCTCTGACTTGCCTGGTGACTCACTGATAGTTATTCTCTTCTACATTTGTTAGAATTTCAATGGAGAGTTAAATAATAAAACAAAATAAAGTAAAAAAAATTGCCACTCATCCATAACAAAAGTGTAAAACCAACTAGAAATAAGACACAGAGTAACTTAAGAAGAAGATAATCCATTTCCTTAGAATGTTTGCCAATGTTTATTCCTTTTCTGAGGAGCAAAAGCACAATGAAGCAAATTATCTCCAACAATTTCACAAATAATATCTTGAAGTAATGAGTCCCATTGAAGCTATTTTTTGACCAGGTTAGGTTGAAGACAATTTTTCTGTTAATGCCTGAAGTGCAGGAGGAATAAATAAGTAGTGAAGATATTTATGTTTCAATCATGAACTAGTGTTTGGGCCTGGGAAACTTTTCAGTGTTTGCACAAACGGCAGGTTGGAGGTAGCAGGTGGTTTAAGCACAAAAAAAAATGTGTGAAGAATGACAGAAGATAAAGTCATGGGAACATTAATCTTTAGTCCTGCATTTAGCTTTCATATTGAGCTAATGAAAGTTATAAGATTTGGGGTTTGTATGTTTTGCAATTGCAGCATTGGAAATTCATGTTTTGGGTCAACATTGGTGGGTGAACCTAGTTGTACCTTCTGTTGACATAAACTAACAGATTTTTAGTTTGTGATGTGGTTAATTGAATTATATATCAAACAAAATTATTCTCTGTATTTCTCTAATAACAAAGTAATTATGATATAAAAGTTCTCTTAAATTGATAGTCAAGTGCTTTCCTTCCTGTTTCACATCACATTTATAAAGCATTGTAGAATTAAACATTTAAATCTAACTCATGATATACAATACATATAACCCAGAATTCTGTAATTCTACCTTCTCTCTCTCTCTCTCTCTCTCTCTCTCTCTCTCTCTCTCTCTCCCCCCCCCCCCACGCCCTCTCCCCACTGCTCTGTTTGTGTGTGTGGTTCTAGAATTATGCTTTCCTTGAAGGACGTTCTGGGGTAATGCGATCCATTAGGTTCTAATAGGAACCTAGGGGCACCAATGACTTATTGCTCTATATACCTCTTGGGCATACACATCAATGCCCAACATTATACAATA
The DNA here is from genome assembly GCF_048565385.1 of Saimiri boliviensis. NCBI lineage: Eukaryota > Metazoa > Chordata > Mammalia > Primates > Cebidae > Saimiri > Saimiri boliviensis. The sequence continues at coordinate 137,359,973 of NC_133470.1, forward strand.
CTGCATATTGCAAAATGCCACAAATTGTCAATCTTTCTGTGGGTTGTCCTCATTAAAGACTTTTGTACCTAACTGCAGTTGTGAGTTTCTATATTTCCATTATATTATCTTACGAATCATTTTAGTGTCTGCTAAATGGAAAGCTGTAGATATAGTGGCTGATTAGGTAGCACAATTCCCTTAAAGCTGCAAAGTCAGAGGCTAAACTACTTCACAGTGAAAATATTATAAACTATTAAGCAATCACTTTGGAAGTAGATATTTGTGAGTAACAAATATATCAGGTTTTCTTTTCAGTTTACCTTATTTACACTTGTGTAATATAAATTAATAAAATTCATTTAAGCAGAATATTAAATTTTAATCAGTGAGACTGAGTCTTGGAGGGAAAGCATTTTATTTGTCTGTAGGCAATCATGTTGAAAATCAGTACATGACTTCTAAATACATAAATGTTCTCTCTCTTGATGTAGCCTTTGAACTGTGACAGAAAATCTCTACTTGAAAGCCTTTCAAACCAGTATAACAAAATCTTATACAACAGTCAGGGGATTTTCAGATGCCTGGTCATAGTGTTCAATGACCAATAAAGATCTTTCAGATATTTATTCAGTTATAATTCTTGCGTAGAATAGTATCTTACAAAAGATTGTTACCCGGAATCAAAAAACAATCTCATTTATGGCTCACTTAAAATTCTTCAGAAAACTAGAGTCTGTTATTTTCGGTCCTACCCTTTATTTAGAAGCTTACCTTTAGCATATTTCCTTTTCTTATTAGCAACATTCTGCTTTTCTGGCAATCAGATATCACAAATATGAAAGTTATAACAAGCATTATGGAAATTAGATTTACATTTTAAGAAAATGATTTTATTTTTTTTCTCTCTATTCTCTCTGTAAGATCAATCTTTTCCCTGAAGAAGAGTCCAGGATTGCTGGATTTATCAAGGATTTGAAAGCTTTCTTGTTATTGCCATAGCTTTTGTTTTATACCTTACTTTACAGATTATCCTGTTTTGCTTTTCCAAATTTAGTATTTTAGAACTACTCTGGCAAATATCATGTTAAGCCCTTTATCTTAAGCGTGATAAAATGATGATTATGATAAAAATTAATGTTAACATCTTGTTAGACATTTTTGTCACATAACAAAAAAACCTTATATTGTTTTTAAAATGGCTTCTGTATTTATGACTAAAGTTTGCCATCTAGTGGGAATAGTGAAGCAAACATAAAAATACTGTTTGCTTTATAAGTATATGTATATATAACTGAATTTTAAAGGACTTGTCCATTTTCACTGGTTTGACTGAATTCACCATTGAATTTCAAAAGCATTTTAATAAATAAATCAACTGTCAAACTTAGTTATACTGAGTACACTGATGTGTTGTGTAGAAACAACCAGAGTGAATGAACTTAAGAATGCAATTGAAAACTGGATTTCCTTGAATTTGAAAGTAGTGCGTATTTCAAAGTGAAAATGATTTCATATTGTCTATAATATGAATTTGACTAGCTTTCAAGGTAATTGATGATAGGAATGTCTTCTTTCTTCAACAGATAGTTTTAATGACAGCTTAAGCAAGAAGTGGTTCCCTTGTATGTACATTTACACAATAAAAATCAACCAATCTGATGAGAAATAAAATTAGATTATCGTTCTTCATTATATATCCTAAAGGTCAAGCCACTTATTTCTAAACAATTATGGTTTTCTTAAAAAATTATGTTTTATAAACCAATATATTTTGTCATACCAAAGGAAAACTTTCCTTCAGGTCAATTGATTAAATGTAATGTGTTCATTAAGAAAGACAAAATTTTCTTGTTGCTCAGGGATCAACGCCTGTTCTGCCTTAGTACCCTGAGAACAAGCCTGCAATCTCAATTCCAAGAGATTGTTTCAAAGGTTTCATTAGTAATGTTGAGTTATTCAGTATCTTCTGATGTCTATGGGCTGAATAAATGTTAGGAAGTGGAGAACGCCTATAATAATGATTTCAGCACAGTGGCATTAGGGAGAAGAAATAAATTGGCAGGCAGCTCTATGGCGGTCTCAAGTAAAGGTAGCAAAGAGTAAGAAAGTAGAGTGGAAAACTACCTATTTATGGAAGAACAAAAGCAAAGGCAAGATAGCATGTCTGCACTGTATTCATTCACACACTAGGAGATGAGGGTGGGTAAGCAAGATATTCAGCCCTTTCTTATTACACAATCAAAAGTGATATCATTTCGGTTAGAAACATCAGAGTACTTTTAACAATTATTGTTTCTTCCATGAAAAAAAATAACAACTTGTTTCATTCTCTCAACTCTCATATATTCGCTTCTAAACTATAGGCATATTCTGTAAGTATACATATATGCTTTCATGTACATTTCTTATCTTTTAGCAAAACTATCTTCTGATTCTAATTAATTTTTCATGTTTTTATGAAAATGGGTTTCCCTTGAGTTTCCTTCAGTCTTCTTACAAGGTAAACACTGCTTCCCAAAACAAAAATGCTAAAACGTAGAAGCACAATAAATTGAAAATTTTAAAAAGCTGTTGAGTCTTATAATGCTAATCAAATAGAATAATCTGTTTCTGCTCCCGAACATAGTCAAAGATATTTAAATAAAAAAAGCTCTTAACTCTGGTATTACTCGAAATGTTACATAATTGAATAAAATTCTTTCTCATGAGAGTCTCTATGTTTTAAGGCTAAAGTATCACACAATATCTGAAAGTTTTTAATTAGGTCATAAAGTGACACCATTTTAAAGTGTGTTTTTCTTAGCACACATATAGGCTCTTACATAGATACTGGATATCCCTATTCATAATGGGAATGCATGTTTAGAAAATTTTGTTAAGGATGTGCTTATATTGATTATTCCTGCTGGGATGGATAGTTAAATATTAAATAGATAATGTGAAAAATAAAATGACACACTGATACTATACGCAAAAGTCTCTTTTTCTCTCCCACATACCCCACACATGCATACACACGCACAAACACACAAATACTAAAAGCCCTTTAGTTATAAGGCAGGTAGTTTAGTTCCCTAGAAGAGGAAAAATTGGTTTGTCATTTTTAATGCTTTTTTGTCCCTCTGCAAATCACTAAATTGCAAAATTGCTTCTCAAATTTCAAATCCATAGCCCTTTCATGAAAAGCCAAGCTATTTAATGAATTCATAAGCAAGTACTGCTAAATTGGTGAAATACTCCAATTGTGGTATTAGTCATCTGGCTAATCAAGGTTCTTATTATAACACTTGGTCTCAACTAACTTACAGTTTTTTTTTCCTTTATGAAGTGCCTAGGCATATGCTCTTTAGGGTGTGGAATCATGTAAATAAACATTACAATAAAAAAGACCTGGCATTAAGTATCATGCTCTGATTCATTAGCTGTGTGATCTCAGAGAAGCCGCATAGCCTCTCTGAAGTGTCCCATCACCTGTGAAATATATTAACTTATAAGTCCATTGTGAGGATAAAGTGAGATAAGCATATGGAATCAATTTTTAAATAATCAAGTACTATGCAAATGTAAAGTATTGATATTGCTTTGTTACACAGAAAGATGACATTAGGCTCTAAAGACGTATGTCTCTAAAATTTTATTAAAAATGGTGGCACTTTAAAAATTTTGTTTTATGGTTGTTAACTCATTGATTAACAGCAGTATCCTTTGTTGTTATAAAGGGACCAGTATCCTTTATTTCTCTGCAGTCTCATTTATTCAGTACATGGGTTTAGGTTTCTGTATTCTGGAAGAAAGCTCTCATACATAATGAAAAGATGGAGATCTTATTTACATGCAAAAATTTTACCATCACTACTGTCACTCCCTCTTGCTCTGCAGATCAAAAGCATTCACTGAGATGATACAGCTATGATTTAATATCATTTTTTTCTTTACGCTTTGTTAAATAATGCTGAGGTCAGGTTTAAAGAACCCAAGGTAGGTTTCAAAAGAGTAAATTGTCAATTGATTTCCAAGTTGGTGATAAGACTAAGGTGATTACAGAAAATGGCACTAGAACTGAGTTTGTATTATGCACAACATCAGCATTAGTATATTAATAGAGATGTGTTGTACATGCAAACATTATACATTCATTAAACCATTTAATCTTTATGGGAGTTGGAGAGATGCTGTCAAACCTATTTTTTAGGAAATGAATTGCATTACAGGTATAGTCCAAATCATTGTCAATGACAGAAATTCAAAAATTAGGCTTCTGCTGATTTTTTCTTAATTTTCTAATTGTTTTTCATTAAGTGAAAAAATTCTCAATATTTCAGAGGAAAGAGAAAAACAAATCTAATGTCAGTGACTAAAGGACGTAGTATAGAAATTCTTCCTTAGCGTAATAAATGTTTTTGTCAGTAGAACATTGGGCTCACTATTCTCAAATTTCTAATGTGTATAAAGTGAGTTACATATCAACTACGGTTTTGAGGCATAGCATTTATTGAATTAATTACAGACTAAAGTGTTAACAAAAACAAATTGAAAAAAGCATCAATTATTGATGTTTAATATTACAGATGTTCTCTCAACTGGCATTTTCTTCCTGAGATAGGCAATGTTGGATGATATTAGAATATATGACCCTTACCTAACTATTATCTAATAATCTCCCTCAACCTTTCTCCCCACCTCTTTCTTGTGAAATAAATCATACATAAAAAATATTAAATCAAACACATATGCAGAGTTTAAGACTAATAAAAAGAAATATTTGTTTACTAACCACATAAGTTAGGAAACCTTAACAGTCCTTTAGAAATAACCTTCTTGGGGGCTGGGCGCGGTGGCTCAAGCCTGTAATCCCAGCACTTTGGGAGGCCGAGGCGGGTGGATCACAAGGTCAAGAGATCGAGACCAACCTGGTCAACATGGTGAAATCCCGTCTCTACTAAAAATACAAAAAATTAGCTGGGCATGGTGGCGCGTGCCTGTAATCCCAGCTACTCAGGAGGCTGAGGCAGGAGAATTGCCTGAGCCCAGGAGGTGGAGGTTGCGGTGAGCCGAGATTGCGCCATTGCACTCCAGCCTGGGTAACAAGAGCCAAACTCTGTCTAAAAAAAAAAGAAAAAAGAAATAACCTTCTTGTATTCCTCATTCACATTGCATTCCCTTTGTTCAGAGTTAATTATTCCCTTAAATATTTTTTAATCCTACCATAGTTTTCTTTATAATTTAACCAAATATGTATAATATCTCTAAATAAAATATTATTTATTGTCATTTCTTAAATTTAAGTAAGTAGAGGCATAATTTATGAGTGTAGGTATTCCTCAGTGATTTATTTCTTTTTCTGAATATTTTTTCATTTGTTTTAATATGTGGCGCATTGGTTTCTGATGAATTTTTACAATTTTTAATATTGTAAAATACAGATAAACACCACACTTTTAACCAATTTTAAGTGTAAAATTGTGTGTGAATACATACATTTCCATTGTTGTGAACTATACATCTCCAGAACACTGTCTTCATCCCAAACTGAATCTCCATAACCATTAAACAGCAACTCCCCATTTCACCTTCCCTGATGATGAACTATTCTTTCTATTTTTATGAATTTGATTACTACTGGGACATCATATTAGTGTGCAATTATGCAACTGTGCATGTCTATGTCTTGCTTATTTTAGTTGAAATAATGTTTTCAAAATTAATCTGTGTTGTTACATGTATCAGAGTTTCTTTTTTTTTTTTTTTTTTTTTGAGCTGGGCATGGTGGCGCGTGCCTGTAATCCCAGCTACTCAGGAGGCTGAGGCAGGAGAATTGCCTGAACCCAGGAAGCGGAGGCTGCGGTGAGCCGAGATCGCGCCACTGCACTCCAGCCTGGGTAAGGAGCGAAACTCTGCCTCAAAAAATAAATAAATAAAATAAAATCCAAGGGATTTGAGGGAAGAACAATTTATACATTGAGCATCAAATACTTCAAATAAGTTTTGGAAGACATCCAGAGGAGTGTAACTACTTTCTTGTAGTTTATCAAAATCCCGTAATAAGGTTAAGCAGGTAGGAATATAGGCACATTTGTATTTCAGAAAGCATTCGGGCCTAGATGAAATAGAAGGGCTTCAACCCAGCAAGAGAACAGAACAAGTGTGTGTGTGTGTGTGTGTGTGTGTGTGTGTGTGTGTGAAAAACAGTCTGACTCTGTCACCCAGACTAGAGTCAGTGGCACAACCCCAGCTCAGTGCAACCTCCGTCATCTGGGCTCAGGCAATCATCCAATTTAAGACTCCCAGAGTTTCATTCTTAAGACTAAATAATATTCCATTGTGTGGCTATGGCAAGTTTCATTTTTAAATACATTCATTTATTCGTGAACATTTTGGTTGTTTATTCCTTTTGGCTATTGTGAATAATATTGTTATGAACATTGACATGCAAATATCTCTTTGAGATCCTGCTTTGGGTTCTTTTGGGTGTATTTCTAGAACTGAGATTGATGGATGCTATGGTTATTCTATATGTATTCATTTGAGGCACCACCATACTGTTTCCCACGGTGGTACTGCGATTTTAGAGTCTCACCAACAGTAAAGAAAGGTTCTTATTTCTCCACACTTGCTAACACTTGTTACTTTTATTTATTTATTTATTTATTTATTTATTTATTTATTTATTTATTTATTTTGAGACGGAGTCTTGCTCTGTCACCAGGCTGGAGTTCAGTGGCCCAATCTCGGCTCACTGCAACCTCCGCCTCCTGGGTTCAAGCAAGTCTTCTGCCTCAGCCTCCCTAGTATCTGGGACCACAGGCGTGTGCCACCACGTCCAGTTAATGTGTTTGTATTTTTAGTAGAGACAGGGTTTCACCGTGTTGGCCAGGATGGTCTCGATCTCTTGACCTCATGATCCGTCTGCCTCAGCCTCCCACAGTGCTGGCATTACAGGTGTGAGCCATCGCGCCCGGCCCTTTTTTTAATTTTTAAAATACCCCTTCTAATGGGTATATAGAGCTGATTCTGAATGTCTTGATTTCCCAGAAAGTCTCACCCCATCTTCTTAGATGTTCTATTGTATGTCTTGTTAAAAGAAGAAGAAGAAGAAAAAAAACTTCAGACAAATTAAATTTAGCAGATTTTATTTAAGGAAATAACTATTCATAAATCAGGCAATACTAGTTCAGAGAGCTCCACTCAACAATGTGTATTTACAGAAGTAAGATACAGAAACCTCTTGATATGTTACAGCTTGGCCTTTGGCTTATTTGGGTGTGATATGATGAGGCATTTATCTTACATGGACATGGTCTGATCAGTTGGCAACCTGTGATAATTGGCTGAGACTCAGCTATACGTTAGAAAAATGTGCTCTTAGTTTGGTTGCAGTTTATAGACTAAACTAGGTGGCAGCTCACTATATACAAAGGCAGCTTTAGGCCAGATTTAATTTAATTTAATTTAACAGTCTCCACATGTAATCTCTTGTGTGGGTCTTTTTTTTTTTTTCGCCCTAGAATTGAGATAGGTGAGACAGACAAATAATTCAGGCAGCCCCAGGCCAGTTAGAACACTGCAAATAAGATCTCCTCTTCTCCCTCTGGTTTATAGAAAGGAATGGAAAACTGAGATGCTGCTTCTTCCAGAACAGGATGACTCCATGTTGCTGAGGTGAGTATGGCAAAAGAATGAGTAAAAATGCCAGTGAAATTTTGTTTTAATATTACTTTTTCTTGACTAGCCAATTATACATTCATTTGGTCACTGTGGAACTTTTTTCTAGAGATTCTATATGGTTAGGGGAAACTAGATCTTAGAGCTTCCTAGCATGCCATTTTGTTGGCCTCATTCTTTGTGTATTATTTCTTGAGTTGTTCAACCTAGAAGGGTGGAAATTTTCCTCTACCCTGTTAGGTTCTGTAGTTGGGAGCTGTGACTTACCAAAGGCAGATAAACAAGAAAATAAGCATACAGATTGTATTTAATGTTTCTAATTTTAAATATATGGGGCTTCGCAGAAGAGAAGTTACAAAAAAAAAACAGCTATTAGACTAGGGGCTTGTAAACTGTATTTTAAAAGAGTGATGAATTATGGATTATGGATAAATGACTAGAAAAATGAAATGGCATTTAGGTTTCTAGGGATGGCAAATTGTGGGAAGGTAAACATATGGAGGAAACTAATAGTAGATAAGGGTTATTTAGTAAGCTTTGTATATGCAGACTCATCTCAATATGGTCTCGATCTCAGTAATAAGTGTTGTTCTCTTTCTGATATGATGGAGAAATTCGCACTTTCACAAGATGAATTCATGTCCTGCTTTTAGGCGGATAGACACAGGACAGAAAGCTTTTCCTGTTTTTGCTCTTTCTTAGTTGCTTTCAGCTTAAAATAATTCTTATGCTACCATGGTATATTTGGTGTGGTATATTCTGATCCCCTTTATAGGTATAGCGGTGATTCATTAGTTTTCTTTCTAGTATTGTAGCTGAAACTACGGATCAATGCAGAGCATAGATATTTGACCTAAGAACAAGGTATACCTCTCTACTTATTTAGGTCTTTAAAAAATTCTCTCACATATTTTGTAATTTTCAGTATACAAGTGTTTCACCGCTTTGTCAGATTTTTTTCTAATATTCCATGTCATTAGATGATTTTTTTAGAAGATAATGTTTTTATTTCAAATTCTGATTGCTCATTGCTACCATATAGAGCTACGGGGAGAAAGTGCTCAGCCTTTTAGCCTTAAAATTGTTTTTGCTGTGCATTTTCTCCTACATGTCTTTTAACTGGTTGATAACAGTTCTAATTTTCTGAGAGTTTTTTTAATCAGGAATAAATGCTGGATTTTTTCAATTGAATTTTCTGCATCTATTCAGCTGATCCTATTTTAAGAAATTCGTTAACATAATGAATTACACTGATTTAGTTTCTAACATTTATCTATGCATTCCTGGAATGAGCCCACCTTGTCATGGTATATTATCAATTTCATATATTGTTAAATGGAATTGGGAAAAATCATGTTGAGAATTGCATCTATGTTCATAAGGGATATTAATCTGTTATTTTATTTTTTAATATTTTACTTTAAGTTCTGGGTTATATGTGCAGATCTCGCAGAATTGTTACATACATGTTTGTTTTTTTCGTGTAAATTTGTTTAAGTTCTTGGTAGATTCTGGATATTAGCTCTTTGTCAGGTGAGTAGCTTAAAAAATTTTTTTCTCATTATGTTGGTTGCTGGTTCACTCTAATGACAGTTTCTTTTGCTGTGCAGAAGCTCTTAAGTTTTGTTAGATCCCATTTGTCTATTTTGGCTTTTGTTACCATTGCTTTTGTAGTTTTAGTCATGAAGCACTTGCCTATGCCTGTGTCTCGAATGGTATTGCCTAGGTTTCCTTCTAGGGTTTTTATGGTGTTAGGTCTTATGTTTAAATCTTTAATCCATCTTGAGTTTATTTTTGTTTAAGGTGTAAGGAAAGCGTCCATTTAACTTTCCACACGTGGCTAGCCAGTTTCCCCAACACCATTTATTTATTTATTTTTATTTTTTATTTTTTTTTTATTTTACTTTAGGTGCATTGGATAAATACAGCCATTTCAAATGAGAGACATTGGCCAAACCAAAGGGACTGCATGTCCCATTCATGTCCTAAATCCAGCAGGGCAGTCTAATATTAAGGCTCCAAAATGATCTCCTTTGACTCTATTTCTCACATCAAGTTCATGCTGATGCAAGAGGTGGGTTCCCATGGTGTTGGAGAGCTCCACTCCTGTGGTTTGTAGGTACAGCCTCCCTCTTGGCTGCTTTCCTGGGCTGCCATTGAGTGTCTGCAGTTTTTCCAGGCACATGATATGGGGGGTCAGGGGATCTACCATTCTGGGGTCTGGAAGACTATGGCCCTCTTTTCATAGTTCCACTATGCAGGTGATACTCCAATAAAGACTCTGTGTGGGAACTCTGACCCCATATTTTTCTTCCACACTGCCCTAACAGAGGCATTTGCATTTCTCTAATGATCAGTGATGTTGAGCTTTTTAAAATATGTTTGTTGGCTACATGTATGTCTTCTTTTGAGAAGCATCTGTTTTGACTTATCCCACTTTTTTTTTTTTCTTTTCAAGATGTAGTCTCACTCTGTTGCCTAGGCTAGGATGCAGTGGTATGTGACTTCAGCTAACTGCAACCTCCATTTCCCAGCTTCAAGTGATTCTTCTGCCTCAGCCTCCCAAGTAGCTGGGACTACAGGCATATGTCAGTACACCTAGCTAATTTTTGTATTTTTAGTAGAGACAGGGACTCACCATGTTGGCAAGGCTGCTCTCAAACTCCTGACCTCAGATGAATACGTTCTTTAGTAGTGATTTCTGAGATTTTGGTACATTCATCACCCAAGGTGTGTACACTGTAGCCAGTGTGTAGTCTTTTATCCCTTGCCCTACTTCCACCCTTTTTCCTGAGTCCCAAAAGTTTATTGTATCATTTTTATGACTTTGCATCCTTATACTTTATCTCCCACTTACAAATGAGAACATACAATATTTGAGTTTCCATTCTTGAGTTACTTCACCTAGAATAATGGTCTCCAACCCCCTTCACATTGCTACCAGGGCCATTTTCTTTTAATTTTCTTTTATGACTAAGTAGTGTTTCAGGGTGTATAGATACCACATTTTTAAAATTCACTCATTGGTTGATGAGCATTTAGATTGGCTCCATATTTTTGCAATTGCAAATTGTGCTCCTATAAACACGAATGTGTATGTGCCTATTTCATATAATAACTTATTTTCCTTTGGGTAGATACCTAGTAGCGGGATTGCTGGATCAAATAATAGTTCTACTTTTAGATCTTTAAGGGATCACTATACTGTTTTCCATAGTGATTGTACTAATTTTCATTCCCCCTAGCAGTGTAAAAGTCTTCCCTTTACACCACATCCACATCAACATCTATTATTTTCTGAACTTTAAATTATGGTCATTTTTGCAGGAGTAAGGTGGTATCTCATTGTGGGTTTAATTTTAATTTTAATTTTTGTATAGTAATGAGTTCTTGAGTGAGATTTTGGTACACTCATCACCTGAGCCATGTACATTGTACCCAATGGTAATCTTTTACTATTCACTCCCCTCCCACCTTCCCCCTGCATCTTAGCCCGTTGTCAGATGCAAAGGTTGTGAAAGTTTTCTCCCACTCTGGATTGTCTGTTTACTCTGCTGATTGTTTCTTCTACTCTGCAGAAGTTTTTTACTTCATTTAAACCCATCACTTTATCTTTGTTTTTGTTGTGTTTGCTTTGTGGTTTTTTGTCATGAAGTCTTTACCTAAGCCAATGGTTAGAAGGGTTTTTCCAATGTTATCTTCTAGAATTTTTATGGTTTCAGGTCTTAGATTTAAGTCCTTCATCCATATGGAGTTGATTTTTGTATAAGCTGAGAGATGAGGATCTAGTTTTATTCTACATGTGGCTTGTCAATTATCCCAGCACCACTTGCTGAATAGGCTGTTCTTTCCCTACTTAATGTTTTTGCTTGCTTTTTTGAAGATCAGTTGGCTGTTAAGTATTTGGCTTTATTTCTGGACTCTCTATTCTATTTCTTTGGTCTACATGCCTGTGTTTATACCAGTACCATGCTGTTTTGGTAACTGTAGCCTCATAGCATAGCTTGAAGTCAGGTAAATGATGGTTCCAGATTTGTTTTTTGCTTAGTCTTCCTTTTGCTATGCAGGCTTTTTAGTTCCATATCAAATTTAAGATGATTGTTTTTTCTACTTCTGTGAAAAATAATGATGGTGTTTTGATGAGAATTGCATTGAATTTGTATATTGCTTTTGGCAGTATGGCTGTTATTTTCACAATATTGATTCTATGCATCCATGAGCATTAGAAGAGTTTCCATTTGTTTGTGTTATCTATGCTTATTTTCTGCAGTGTTTTGCAGTTTTCATTGCAGAGGTTGTTCATCTCTTTGGTTAGATATTGATATAGTTCGGCTGTGTCCCCACCAAAAATTTGTAATCCCCATAATCCCCATAATTTTCTTGTGTCAAGGGTTGGGCCATTTGGAGATAATTGGATCATGGGGGCAATTTTCCCCATGCTGTTCTCATGATAGTAAGTCTTATGAGATCTGATGGTTTCATAAGCCACCGGCATTTTCCCTGCTTGCACTCACTCCATCCTGCCTCCCTGTAAGAAGGTGTCTTGCTTCCCCTTCACCTACCTTCCACCATGGTGGTATGCTTTCCAGTTACAAAACTGTGATTTAATTAAACCTCGTTTTTTTTTATTATTCACACAGTCTCTCGTATTCCTATATCGCAATGTAAAAATTGACTAATATATTAAATTGGTACTGAAGTAATGGGGGACAGTGCTGTTAAGATACCCAAAAATATAGAAGTGACTTTGGAACTGGATAACTGGCAATGGTTGGAACAGTTTGAAGAGCTCAGAAGAAGTCAGGAAGATGTGGAAAAGTTTGCAAAGACTTGTTGAATGGTTTTTACCAAAATGCTGATAGTGATGTGGACAATGAAGTCCAGGCTGGGGTTGTCTCATATGGAGATGAGAAACTTCTTGGGAACTGTATTAAAGGTAATTCTTGCTATGCTGTAGCAAAGAGACTGGCAGCATTTTGTCTCCAAGATCTGTGAAACTTTGAACTTGGGAGAGATAATTTAGGGCATCTGGCAAGAGAAATTTCTAAGTGGCAAAGTGATCAAGAGAAAGTGGAACATAAAGGTTTGGAAAATTTGCAGCCTGAGGATGTGATAGAATAGAAAAACTGGTTTTCTGGGGAGAAATAAAAGTTTGCTGCAGAAACTTGCATAAGTAATAAGAGGCCGAATGTTAATCACAAATATAATGTGTGAAAAATCTCCAGGGCATGTCAGAGGCCTCCATGGTAGCCTCTCCCATCACAGGCTTGGAAGCCAGGAGAGAATGTTGGCTCTGTGGGCTTCCCCAGGGTCCCCCCTTCTCTGTGCAGCCTCAGACATGCTATCCTGGATTTCAGCTGCTTCAGCTCTAGCTGGGGATAAAAGGAGCCAAGGAACAGCTTGGACCATGGCTTCAGACAGTGAAAGCCCCAAGACTCGGAAGCTTCCATGTTATACTTAGCCTGTTTGTGCACACAAGTTAAGAATTAAGGTTTGGAAATCTTGCCTAGATTTCAGAGGATGTATGGAAATGCCTGGATTTCCAGGCAGAAGTTTGCTGCAGGGGCAGAGCCCTCATGGGGGACCTCTGCTAGGGCAGTACAGAGGGGATATATGGATTGGGAGCCCCCATACAGAATCTCTACTAGGACATTGCTTAGTGGAGCTATAAGAAGAGGGCCACCATCCTCCAGACCTCAAAATGGTAGATACACCGAAAAAGCTTCAGGCACTCAACTCCAGCTCATAAAAGCAACCTGGAATGGGGTATATCCTGCAAAGCCACAGAGGCATAGCTGCCCACGACTGTGGGAGTACACCTATTGTATCAACATGACCCGGATGTGAGACACGGCGTCAAAGGAGATCATATTGCAACTTAAAGGTTAATGACTTCCCTGCTGGAATTTGGACTTGCATGGGGCCTGTAACCTCTTTGTTTGGCGAATGTCTCCCACTTGAAATGCATATATTTACCCAATTCCTATATTTTCTTGTATGTAGGAAGTAACTAACCTGCTTTTGATTTTACAGGTTCATAGGAGGAAGAGACTTGCCTTTTCACAGATGAGGCTTTGGACTTGGACTTATGGATTAATGCTGGAAGGAGTTAAGAATTTGGGGTACTATAATACAGGCATGATTGAATTTTAAAATGTGAGCACATGAGATTTGGGAGGGGCCAGTGGTGAAATGATATGGTTTGGCTATGCCCCCACAAAATCTCATCTTGAACTGTAATTCTCATAAGCCTCATAATCAAGACCAGGACCCGGTGGAGGTAATTGGATCACAGGGGTGGTTTTCTGCATGCTGTTCCCATAATAGTAAGTGAATCTCACGAGGTTTGGTGGTTGTATGTATCTGGCATTTCCCCTGCTTGCACTCACTCTGTCCCTCTGCCCTGTGGAGAAGGTGCCTTGCTTCCCATTCGCCTTATGCTATGATTCTGAGTTTCCCGGGGCATCCCCAGGAATGCAGAACTATGAGTCAATTAAATCTGTTTTCTTTATAAATTACCCAGGCTCAGGTATTTCTTCATACAGCATAATAACAGAGTAACGCTGGCATATTCTTAGGTATTTTATTTTTGCAGCTATTGTAAAAGGGGTTGGGTTGTTGATTTAATTCTCTACTTAGTTGCTGTTGGTGTTTTGCAGGGATACTACTTTGTTTAAGTTGATTTTGTATTCTGAAACTTTACTGAATTCATTTATAAGTTCTAGAGACTTTGGATTGGTCTTTAAAGTTTTTAAGGTATACAACTATATAATCCTCAAACTGCAAGTTTTATTTCCTCTTCACTAATTTGAATGTCTTTTTATTTCCTTTTCACTGATTTGAATGTCCAGCCTTCTTTTGAAATGCTGTTGAATTAGGTTAGCTAATGTTTTATTAAGAATTTTTGCATCTACGTTGATCAGGATTGTTACCAATTCTTCTTTGAATGTCTGAGAACCCTAATTCCTTCTAGTTTGTAGGGTTTCTGCTGAGAAATCTGCTGGTAATCTGATAGGTTTTTTAAATAGATTATCTAATGCTTTTGTCTCACAGCTCTAAAGAGTCTTTGTTTGTTTGTTTGTTTTTATCTTGATTTTGGAGAATGTGTGTTCAGAGGTTTTTTGGCTGTCTCTCAAAGTCTGTAGAGGCAAGCCACTTTTTCAAACAGTCTGTGAATTCTTTTGACTTTACTAGTATGTTCTTGTGGTTATTCTTGGAGCAAAAGGTCACAATGTGAGTCTTCACACCTCTGTTTATGCAAATGAGAGCTGCAAGTCAGTCCTGCCTCCTGTCTGCCGTATCGCCCCCACTATTTTCTTTATTTGTCTTACTTGGTTTAAATTTTCTGTTCTTTCTCTAGCTTCTTAAATGTAATTGTTTTCATTGTTTTAAGATCATTTTTATTTTATAATATAGCCATTTAGTCCTATAAATTTTCTTTTAAATATTGTTTTAACAGCATACCAGAGATTCTGATATTTTGTGTTTTGATTTTTAGATAATTCCAAATAATTAATACATTATCTTGTATATCTTATTTGATTTATTGGTTATTTTTCAGGTTTTCTTATAATTTCAAATTTTGTTATAGATGTAGGAGACATGTGCACATGTTCGTTACATGGGTATATTGTGTGATGCCAGCATTTGCAATACAAATGATCTTGTTATCTGGATAGTTTTCCACCCTTATTCGTCTTCCTCCATCCCTCCTTTATTAGCCCTCAGTGTCTATTGTTGCCATCTTGAGGAGGCAGAACAAGATAGTGAAAGAGTAAGCTCCACTGATGTCCACATGCACACGCACACACACACACACACACACACACACACACACGGATATCAAGTTGACCAATTATATACACAGAAGTAAAACACCCTCATGAAAAACAAAAATCAGATGGCCACTCACACTACCTGGTTATAACTTCATTTTATTGAAAGAGGCATTGAAGAAATAAGAAAGACCATCCTGAATTGCTAGTACAGCATTGGGAACATGGTGCAGAGAGCAACTCTGGGTGCTGGGGGGTGGTGAGTAAAGCAATCGTGAGGCATTGAACTCACTGCTATTCTGTCAGAATAGAAAGAAAAAAAAAAAAAAAAACAGACAAAATTGAGCTAACACCAGCCCACAGAGGGAACATTTAAACTAGTCCTAGCCAGAGGGGAGTTGTCAGTTCCAGCAGTTTGAACTTGAGTGCCCTCAAACCTCACCACTAAGGAACAAAGTGCTCTGCATTTCTAAGTAACCTCGAAAGGCAGTCTTGGCTGTAAGGACTGCAACTCTTAGGTGAGTACTAGGGCTAAAATAGATCCAGAGACAGTGGACTGAATGGGCACACAACATACTGAGACACCAACTGGGGCAGCCAATGGAGTGCTGCAATCACCCCTCTCCAAATGCTAGGCTTCACAGATAAGGGCTGCAGAAGAGATGACTTCCTTTCACTTGAGAGAACAGGAAAGAATAAGGAGGTCTTTGTCTGATATCTAAGATACCAGCTCAGTCACAGCAGGATTGAGAACGGTCAGAGTCATGAGCGCCCCATTACAGGCCCTAGTTCCCAGACAATATTTTCAGACACACCCTGATCCAGAAGGGAAGCTGCTGCATTGAATGAAAAGACCCAGTCCTATCAGCATTCATCACCTGCTAACTGAGGAGACGTTGAGCATTGAATAACCAGGTAATACCTCAAGGGCCTTGGTGAATCTCTTAGACTTGCTGGCCTCAGGTGAGGCTCAGCACATTACCATCTGTCATACCTATGAAGCAAAAATCCTTCTGTTTGAGAAAAGCATAAGGAAAATAAGGGGAGTTTGTCTTTTGCCTTTGGCCCAACAGCACCATAGGGGTTAGAGCACCAAGCCAACATTTGGGAACCTCAATTTCAGGACTTAACTCTTGCACAGCATTTCTGGGTTTGCTCTGGGCCAGAGAGGAGCCCATTGTCCTGAAGGGTGAGTCCCAGGCCAGGCAGAATTCACTACAAGCTGACATAAGAGACCTTGGGCCTTAAGGGACCATTTGTGGTAGTCTGGCAGTACTCTTTGTGTTCTGGTGTGAAGGTGGCTATAAGGCAAGGTTCCTTGGCTTTTGGAAAGGAAAGAGAAAAGTAGGAAGGACTGCATCTTATGATTGGAGTTTCAGCTCTGCCAAAAGATAATAGAATACCAAGTAGACTTCTAAGGCGGATGGCTTTCGTTTCTGACTCACTGGCAGCACTTTTTGATGCACTTGAGTCTGGAATCCTTGCTTCCCTGAAGGGAAGGACACGGGCCTGGCTGACTTTGCCACCTACTGATTGTACAGCCTTTGATATCAGATGAAATAGAGCAGAAGAAAAAATTAGTGAACTTGAAGACAGGTTATGTGAAAATACTTTACGAGGAGACAAAAATAAAAATAAAAGTAAAAAACAATGAAGCACACTTATAGAACTTAGAAAGTAGCCTCAAAAGGGAAAATCTAAGAGTTGTTGGCCTTAAGGAAGAGATGGAGAACGATATGGGGCACAAAATTTATCTAAAGTGGTAATAATGCAGAACTTTCCAAACCTAGCAACAGACATCAATATCTAAGTACAAGAAGATTATAAAACAACAAGCAGATATAACCCAATGAACACTATCTCAAGAAATTTAATAATCAAATTCCCAAAGGTTGAAGATGAAAAAGGGATCCTAAAAACAGCAAAAGAAAAGAAACAAAAAATATACAATGGAGCTCCACTATTTCTGGCAGTGGGCTTTTCAGCAGAAGCTTTACAGGACAGAAGAGAGTGACCTATTTAAAGTGCTGAAGAAAAGATAACTTTCAGCCTAGAATGGTATATCCTAAAGAAAATAAATCTTTCACACATAAAAACTAAAGGCTTTCTCAAACAAACAAAAGCTGAAAGATTTTATCTGTACCAAAATCATTCTATAAGAGATGCTAAAGGTAGTATTTCAACCAGAAATAATAATAGTAAAAAACATTAATTGGCAGTAAATAATTATCTGTAGGTACAAAACTTACCAGTAATACTAAGAACAGAGAAAAGCCAGAATATTATAACACTGTCACTGTGGTGTATGAACTATATTCTCCTATGTAGAAAGACTAAATGATGAACCAATCAAAAATAATTTCACCAGCTTTTCAAGACATAGTCAGTATAATAAGACATAAATAAAAACAACAAAAAGTTAAAAAGCAGGAGGATGAAGTTAATTTGAGTTTAGATTAGTGTATTTCTTTTTTTTCTGGTTCGTTTGTGTGCTTGTCTACACAAATATGGTTAAGTTGCTGTAAGGGTAAAACAGTGAATTGTAAGATAATATTTGTGAGCCTCATAGTAACCTCTAACCAAACATCATACAATTGATAAAAAAGAAATAAAAGACAAGAAAGTAAATTGTATCACCGGAGAAAATTATCTTTGTTAGGGTAAGATAGGAAAGAAAGAAGACCACAAAATGACCAGAAAAAAATCACAACAAAAATGAAAGGAGTTAAGTTCTTACCAATAATAACATTGAATGTAAAAGGACTAAACTCTCAAATCAACAGACAGGCTGAATAAATTTTTTAAAAAGACTCATTAATTTGTTTCCTACAAGAAACACACGTTATCATTAAAGACACATATAGACTGAAAATAAAGGGATGAAAAAAGTTATTCCATGCCAATGAAAACCAAAAAAGAATAGCAGTCATTATACTTATAATAGACAAAAACAGATTTCAAGACATAAACTGTAAGACGGGACAAAGAAAGTCACTATGTAATGATAAAGGGGTCAATTTAGCAAGATGATATGACAATTTTAAATATATGTGCGCCCAACACTAGTGCGAAGATCAAAATTGTATAAGTGCCTACCTCAAAAAGAAGAAAAAAAAAACTTCAACAAAACAGTCTAATGATATATTTTATTTTACTTTTTAATTTTTATTTTTTCAGATACAGTTTTGCTCCATTGCCCAGGCTGGTGTGCAGTGGTGCAATTTTGGCTCATTGAAACCTCTGCTACCCTTCAAGCAATTCGTCTGCATCAGCCTTCAGAGTAGTTGGAATTACAGACATGCACCACCACACCGTTTTGTATTTTTTTCTTTTTTTCATTTGCAATACAGATGGGATTTCACCATGTTGGCCAGGCTGGTCTTGAATTCCTGGCCTCGAGTGATCCGCTCACCTCAACCTCCCAAAGTATTGGAATTACAGGTGTGAGGCACCACACTCAGCCTAATAATACATTTTAAGTAATTAGAAAATTAAGAGCAAACCAAACCTCAAATTAGTAAAAGAAAATATAACAAAGATTAGACCAGGCCGGGCGCGGTGGCTCAAGCCTGTAATCCCAGCACTTTGGGAGGCCGAGGCGGGTGGATCACAAGGTCGAGAGATCGAGACCATCCTGGTCAACATGGTGAAACCCCGTTTCTACTAAAAATACAAAAAATTAGCTGGGCATGGTGGCGCGTGCCTGTCATCCCAGCTACTCAGGAGGCTGAGGCAGGAGAATTGCCTGAACCCAGGAGGTGGAGGTTGTGGTGAGCCGAGATCGCGCCATTGCACTCCAGCCTGGGTAACAAGAGCAAAACTCTGTCTCAAAAAAAAAAAAAAAAAAGATTAGACCAGAAACCAATGACATTGTAATAAAATAAATACAAAAAACTCAATGAAAGAATGTTAGTTCTCAGAAAAGTTAAATAAAATTGACAAAGCTGTAGCTAGAATAAGAAAAAGAGAGAAGATTGAAATAAATAAAATCACAAATAAAAAAGGAGACATTGAAATTGATTCTGCATACAATCTAACAAGATTGAACCAGGAAGAAATCTAAAACATGTGCAAACCAGTAACAGGTAGGTAAGAAAAAAGCTATAATAAAAACTATTCTAGGAAAGCAAAGCCCAGGACCTGATAGATTCACTGCTAAATTCTACCAAACATTTAAAGAAAAACTAATATCAGTCTTCCTCAAAATATTCTTTAAAAAATTGAGAAGAGAATACTGCTAAATTCCTTCTATAAGGACAGTATTACCAGAATACCAGAACCATGCAAAGACACATCAAGAAAAAATAACTAGAGGCCAACTTCTCTGAAGAACATTCATATACGATTCTCAACAAAATACTAGTAAATGAAATTCAACAATATTTTAGAAAGATGATTCATCATGACCAAGTTGATTTTATTCCTGGAATCCTATAGGCACATCAATAAATGTAATAAAAGCTATATACAACAGGTCCATAGTTAGTATCATACTGAATGGGGAAATACTGAAATTTTCCTTAAAATCTGGAACATGACAAGGTTGCTTACTGTCACCACTGTTACTCAACATAATGCAGGAATTCTTAGCTAGAGCAATGAGACAAAATGAAAATGTTAAGGGCATCCAAATTGGAAAAGAAGAAGTCAGATTATTGTTTGCAGACAATATAATTTTATATTTGGAAAAACCTAGCGATTCCATTAAAAAAAAAAACCTTTTAGAACTAAGAAGTTTAGTTAAATTGAAAGATAGAAAATTAACAGACAATAATCAGTAGCATTTCTATATGGCAAGAGTGAACCATGTGAAAAATAGGTAAGGATTCCTAATTACAATAGCCACACATAAAATGAAATACCTAGAAATTAACTTAATCATGGAAGTGAAAGATATATATAATAAAAGCAGTAAAACATTAATGAATAAAATTGAAGAGGACAACGAAAATTGAAAAAAAAATATATGTTGATGGATTGGAAGAATCAATATTTTACAAAGGTCCATACTACCACCCAAAGCAATCTACAGATTGAATGACATCTCTGTAAAAATACCAATGACATTCTTCATAGAAATAGAAAAACAATTCTAAAATTTATATAGGACCATAAAGATCCAAAATAGCTAAAGCTATCTAAAGCAAAACAACAAAACTGGAGAAATCACATTACACGACAAATTATACTCCAATGTTACAGTAATCCAAAAAGCATGGTACTGGAATAAAAACAGACCAATTAAACAGAATAAAGAACCTGGAAACAAATCCACACGCCTACAGTAAACTCATTTTTGACAACAATGCCAAGAACATACACTGGGGAAAAGACAGTCTCTTCAATAAATGATGCTGAGAAAACAGAATATCCATATGCAGAAAAATGAATCTAGGCCCCTATCTCTCACTATATATGAAATCATATTAAAATGGATTAAATACTTAAGTCTAAGACCTCAAGCCATGAAACTACTACAATAAAACACCTGGGAAAATTTCCAGGTCATTGGTCTGTGCAAAGATTTCCTGAGTAAATACCCCAAAAGCACAGGTAACTGAAGCAAAAATGGCCAAATGGGGTCACATCAAGTTAAAAGACTTCTGCACAGCAAGAAATATAATCACCAAATGAAGCAACAACACACTGAATGGCAGAGAATATTTGCAATCTACCCACTTGATAAGGGATCAATAACCAGAATATATAAAAAGCTCAAACAACTTTATAGGAATAATTATAATAATCTCATCAAAAGACTTGACTAGACGTTTATCAAAAAAGGCCTACGAATGGTAAACAGGCATATGAAAAGATCCTCATTATCTATCATCAGAGAAATACAAATCAAAACTGCAATGAGATGATCATTTCACCTCAGTTAAAGTGGCTTATATTCAAAAGACAGGCAATAACAAATGCTAGCAAGGATGTGGAGAAAAGGAACCTTTGTACACTCTAGGTGAGAATGTTCATTAATAAACCACTATGAAGAACAGTTCAGAAGTTCCTCAAAAAACTTGAAAATAGCTGCTATATAATCTGGCACTCCCATTGCTGAGTATATACCCAAAGTACGGAAATCAGTATATCAAAGAGGTATCTTCACTCGTATTTTTTGCAGCATTGTTTACAATACACAAAATTTGGAAGCCAACTAAGTGTTCATCAGCTGATTAACAGATAAAGAAAATGCGGTACCTATATGCAAAAGAATTAGATTAGGTCACTTGTAACAATACGGGTGGAACTGGATATCACTATGTTGGTGAAATAAGCCAGATGCAGAAAGACAAGCATCACATGTTCTCACTTATTTGTGGGATCTAAAAATCAAAGCAATTTTACTCATGAAGGTAGAGTGTAGAATAATGGTTACTAAAGGCTGAGAAAGATAGTAAGTGGCTGAGAGTGAGGTAAAGACGGTTAATGTGTACAAAACAAAATAGTTACGAAGAATGAATAAGACTATACATAGCAGCACATCATGTTAACTATAGTCAATAATAAGTTAACTGTGCATTATAAAATATTTTAAAGTGTGTGATTGGTTTGTGTGCAACTCTATGGATAAATGCTTGAAGGGAGAAATACCCAATTTTCTATGATGTGATTATTACACATTTGATACCTGTATCAAACATCTCATGTACCTCACAACTATATACTCATAAACTATATCCACAAAATTTAAAAATAAGTAAATACAGTTTTCATCTTTTTGTGCACGTGTATATGTCATAATTCAAAGTCTTACATTTAAATTTTTCATCCATCTTTAATAGATTAAAATTATTTCCATGTTTAAGTCAGTTAAACATGCTTCTCATGTTAATGTTTTATGTGGTGAAAGTTAGGGTTTTACTTTCATCCTTCTGCCTACAGGGAGAAATCTATCCCAACACTATTTATTGAATAGGGTGTCCTTTCCCTATTGCTTATTCCTGACAACTTTGTCAAAAACTCAGGTGGCTGTAAGTTTGCAGCTCTCTTCCCCCTGGCTTCTCTACTCTGTTTCCTTGGTATATGTATTTTTATACCAGTACCATAATGTTTTGGTTACTGTGGCTTTATAGTATAATTTAAAGTCAGGTAATGACATATCTCTGGCTTTATTGTTTTTGCTTAGGATTACTTTGTTTATTTGGGCTCTTTTTGGTTCTATATAAATTTCAAAATAGTATTTTTGTTAATTTTGTGAAAAATGATGTTTGTAGTTTGATAGGGATAGCATTAAATCTATATAATTCTTTAGATAATAGAGTCAGTGTGACAATATTGATTCTTTCAATCCATGAGCATGGAATGTTTTGCCATTTATTTGTGTCATCTCTGATTTCTTTCAGCATGTTTTGTAGTTCTCCTGGTAGAGGTTTTTCTTTACTCCCTTGGTTAGATGTATTTCTAGATATTTTTTTGTGGTTATTATAAACGAGATTGCATTGTTGATTTGACTCTGATCTTGAATGCTATTGGTGAATAAGAATGCTATTGATTTTTGTACGCCAATTTTGTATCCTGAAACTTTTCTAAAAGAGTGTATCAGTTCCTGGAAACTTTTGGCAGAGTCTTTAGGGTTTTATAGATATAGAATTTATATATATATATATATATATATATATATAGAGAGAGAGAGAGAGAGAGAGAGGGAGAGAGAGGGAGAGAGAGAGGAGTTAGAGAGTTTGACTTTTTCTTTTCCTATTTGGATGCCTTTAATTTGTTTTGCCTGATAACTCTGGCAAGAACTTCCAGTACTGTGTTGACTAGGAGTGGTGAGATTGAGCATCCTTGTCATGTTCCAGTTCTCAAGAGGAATTGTTCCAGATTTTGCCTGTTCAGAATGATGTTGGCTGTGGGTTTGTAATAGATGACTATTATTTTGATGTATATTCCTTTGATGCCTAATTTGTTGAGGGTTTTTATCATGAAGGGATGTTGAATTTATCAAAGGCTTTTATCACATCTATTGAGATGATTATTTTTTGTTTTTAATTTTGTTTATATGGTGATTCACATTTATTGTTTTGCATATGTTGAACCATTATTATGTTATAGGTAGCTAGTCAGGTAGGAGGAGGACAGGAGAGGTCTCTCCCCAAATTTCCTGATTGTCCAAGCCTGTTGTATTAAAGTGTTAATTGAATTCAGGCACCAGGGAGAAACAAAAATAAGTTTTCAATAAAATCTCAGGTATTGGGCTAGTGATCCTGGACATGCACATTAAGAGGCAGAATGGCAAAGTATGACCTTCCAGGGCACTCCACCAGAAAAGGGAAGAAAGCCTCAGATGGGGCATGAATACAACTTCCTTAACACACTGAATATTCTCACCTCCCAAGCATAAGGAGGATACTTTGCAAGTGGGCAGCCTATCTTAAGGGAAGAATTATGAAAAAGGGGCCAACCTACAAAGTCCCAGGATCAAGGTAAAACACTGCACTTGACCTTCACATGACCACTTGCGTTTCTTCCAAGCACACTTTTCTTTCTTTCCTATTCTAAAGCCTTTCAAAAACAACTTCCACTCCTGCTCTAAACCTTGCCTTGGTCTCTTTTGTGTGTGTGTTATGCCTCTCAGTCAAATTCTTTCTTCTAAGGAGGCAAGAGCTGACATTGCTGCAGACCCTTGCAGATTATTTGTTGCCAGTAACTTAGATACCTTCCTCCGGTAACAGCTACATCCCAGGAATGAAGCCTGCTTGATCTTAGTGAATTAGCTTTTGGTATGCTGCTGAATTCAGTTTGCTGGTATTTCATTTAGAATTTCTGTGTCTATGGTCATCAGGGAAACTGGCCTATAGTTTTCTTTTTTCCTTTGTTTCTTTGCCAGGTTTTGGCATCAGAGTGATGCCAGCTTCATAGAATAAATTAGAAAGGAGTCTCCACTTCTCGCTTTTTAAAAATAGTTTCAGTAAAATTGTACCAGCTCTTTCTTTTTAACATATGGTAGAATTCTGCTGTGAATACACCTCTTCGAGGGCCTTTTTGTTTTTTGTTTTGTTTTGTTTTGTTTTTTACATTACTGATTAATTTTGAAACTCAGTACATGCCTCTTTAGGGTTTCGATTTTTTCCATACTCAGTCTTGAAAGGTTGTGTGTTTGTAGGAATTCATCTATTTCTTTTAGATTTTCTAGTTTATGTTCATAAAGGTGTTCATAACAGTCTCTCAGGATATTTTGTATTTCTGTGAGACTTGTTGTAAGTATCACAATTTGTCATTTCTAATTGTGCTTATTTGGATATTCTGTCTTTTTGTTGTTATAGTTAATCTAGCTAGCAGTTTGTCGATCTCGTTTGTCCTTTGTAAAACTCAACTTTTGATTTTATTGATTCTTTGTATGAATTGGTCTCAATTCCATTCACTTTTGTTGTGATTTTATTTATTTATTTATTTTGTGGTATATTTGCTGTTACTCTGCTCTTTTTTTTTTAGTTCCTCTAGCCATGATGTTAGATTGTTAATTTGAGCTTTTCCTAGAAAACTCTAAAGACTCCTTCAAAAGACTCCTCCACTTGATAAATCACTTCAGTATAATTTCAGAGTACAAAATAAACATGCATAATTCAGTAACATTTCTGTAAACTAACAATGTTGAGAACCAGATCAAGAACTGAATCCCATATACGATAGTACCTCCCGAAAAGAAAATACCTAAGAATACATTTAACCAGAGATAAAATAGCTATACAAGGAGAACTACAAAACACTGCTGAAAAAAATGTAGTTGACACAAACAAATGGAAAATCATTCCATACTCATGGATTGATAGAATACTGTTAAAATGATCATATTGCTCAAGACAATCTACAGATTCAATAAATTTCCTATCAAATTATCAATATCGATTTTATAGAATTAGAAAAATTCTAACACTTATATGGAACCAAAAAAGATACCAAAAGAGTCAAAGCAATCCCAAGCAAAAAGAACAAAGCCAAAGGCATCACGTTAACTGATTCCAAATCGTACCCAACATAGCATGATACAAAAAAAAGACCTATAGGTCACTGGACCAGAATAGAGAACACAGAGTTATAGCAACATACCTACAATCAATTGATCTTTCACAAACCTGGCAAAAATATACAATGGGGAAAGGACACTCTATTTAATAAATAATGCTGGGATAATTGGATAGCCATATCCAGAGGAATAAAGCTGGACCATAAACAAAAATTAACTCAAGAAGAATTAAAGCCTTAAATGGATGACCCAAAATTATAAAAATCCTAGAAGAAAGCTTAGGAATATCTCTTCTGGATATTGGCCTGGGCAAATAATTTATGACTAAGACATCAAAAACAAATGCAGCAAAACAAATATAGACAAATGAGATGAAATTAAACTAAAAGTTCTTCATAGCACAATAAGAAACTCAACAGAGTTAACAGACAATCTACAGAATTAGAGAAAATATTTACAAACTATGCATTTGACCAGAAATTGATATCCAGAATCTAAGAGAAACCCAAATAATTCAACAAGAAAAAAAAAAAACTCCATTAAAATATGGGCAAATGACATAAACATACATTGCTTAAAAGAAAACATACAGGTGGCCTACAGACATATGAAAAATAGTGGGACTACTGGATATCTGCCCATAGTGAAAGAAATTATTATGTCAAAAAGACAACTATACAACTATACCTGTATATTTACTGCAGCATCATTCACCATTGCAAAGTCATGAAATCAACCTAAGCATCTATGAGTGGTTGGTTAGATAAAGAAAACATGGTATATACACACCATGGAATACCATGCAGCCATAAAAATAAAATCATGTTCTTTACTGCAACATGGATGCAGTTGGGGGCCCTTATCCTAAGTGAAACAACTCAGAAACAGAAAATCAAATATGGCATGTTCTCATTTATAAGCGGGAGCTAAGCAAGTATATATGGACATACAGAGGCAAATAGCAGACACTGGGCACTGCAAAAGAGGGAGTAGTGGGAGGACAGTGAGTGTTATAAAATTACCTATTGTGTACAATATTCATTATTTGGGTGATGGGCACAAAAGAAACCAAAATCTCATCATTACACAGTATATCCACATAGCAATCGTGAGCATGTACCATCTGAATCAATAATAATAACAATAATAAATAATGAAGAAGAATGTATTCTGCTGTTGTTGAGTGGTGTTCTATAATTGTTGGTAACGTAGATTCATTGTGTTGTTCAAGATTTCTATATTCTTCCTGATTTTCTAACTATGTTATTAAACATATTGAGGGAGATTTTGAGATATCCAATTAGAGTATTTACTTAACATGTATATTAAATATTGTATTTTCTCTCTCATGTATTTATATCTCTTAGAGTTTTATCAGTTTTAGCTTTTGTATTTGGAAGGTCGATAATGTTACTGAGTACACAAACATTAGAATTGCTGTGTCCTCATTGTGAATTGATTCCTTTATAATTATAAAATGACATTATTTGTTATCACAGGTAGTAGATCAATTTGAGAAAAAAATGTTAAAAGTTTGGATATATTAATGCAGTATGTCTTTCCATTTATTTAAGTTCTCCTTAATTTATTTTATCAATGTTTTATGTTATCATAGAAATATCATATATATTTATCAAAGTTACTCTTTAAAATTTTATGAATTTTAATGTTATCATATATACATATATTATTTCCATTTCCAATTGTTCATTGATAATACATAGAAGCACAGTTTTTGTATATGTTGACATCTTATTTACGATGCTTCTAAATTCATTTATTATTCTGATAAGAAATTATTTGGGGGTCTGATTCTATTGATTACTTTGTCTCTTGGCAATGATTTTAACTTTTCTTGCTTTTTGCATGGCTCATTTTTTATGAAACATGGGATATTGTCTGTGAAACATATAAACTAAAGCAAATAGTATGCACTCTTGGAGATAGAAATTCTTTTTCTTTGCCTATTAAAGTGTTCATATGCCCCATCTCTCCTCAGAGACACTTTTCAATCTTTTAATCATTTCACTTGGTTGTCTTTCAATCTCAGGAATCTGAAGGGCTTAAAATTTATAATGTTTAAAGATTATCCACTTTTTCTAAAAAAAAATGGATCCTACATTTCTATGTGAATGTTACAACGATAACAATTTTCTAAGAGATTATGGGTTAAAAGGTTTAAAATTTTTGAGTAGGCAATTATGTCATATAGCAAAAAAAAGAAAATAATAAACTGGACTTCATAAATATTACAAATGTTTGCTCTTTGGAAGAAACCATTAGGAAAATGAAGAAGAGATTTGGAGGTGGAGCAAGATGGTGGAATAGAAGTCTCCACTGATTGTCTCTCCCACAAGGATACTACCAATTCAACCACTATCTACACAGAAAAATTGCCTTCATAAGAACCAAACACCAGGTGAGTACGCATAGTACCTGGTTTAAACAACATATCACTGAAAAAGACACTGATGAGATAGAATAAACTATCTTTAATCCCTGATGCCACCCACTGGCCGCAGCAGCAGCATTGTGTGATGAGCATATCTGTGCACTAAGGGAGAGAGAACAAAGCAACTAGAAGGCATTGAATTCAATGCTGTCATGTTAGAGCAGAAAAGAAAACAGGACCAAACTCAGAGGATGCCCACCCAGAGACAAAGCATTTAAACCATCCCTAGCCAGAGGAGAATTGTCATCAAAGTTGTCCACGCTTGAGTGCCTACAGACCTCACCACCAAGGGCTACAATACCCTATGTCTCCAACTAAACTTGAAAGGCAGACTATGCCATACAGACTAAAACTATTGGGTGAGTCCTAGCACTGAACTCGCTCCAGAGACAGAGAACTGGGGATGGAGGGATTTTTACCTACTAAGAAAACACTGGGGGCAGCCAAGAATGCTGACATCCCCTCCCCTAAACCCAGGCTGCACAGCTCACAGCTCCAAAAGAGCTTTTCTTTTCTTTCCTTCTACTTGAGGAGGGCCTTTGTTTTTCATCTTAAATACTAGCTCAGCCCCAGTAGGATAGGAACCTGGTCAGAGTCATGAGACCCCTGTTCCAGGCCTTAGACCCCAGATGTTTTTAGACTCACCTTGGGCCGGTAGGAAACCTGCTTTCTTGAAGGAAAAACCCCAGTTCCGGAAGCCTTTATCACCTGCTAATTAATAATCTCATAATCCAATGAAAAATAATCAAAAAGTTCATGTCCTTTGCAGGGACAGGGATGAAGCTGGAAATCATCATTCTCAGCAAACTGACACAAGAACAGAAAACCAAACACTGCATGTTCTCACTCATAAGTCGGTGTTGAACAATGAGAACGCATAGACGCAAGGAGGGGAGCATCACACACCGGAGCCTGTCGGGGTCGGGGGCTAGGGGAGGGATAGAATTAGGAGAAATACCTAATGTAGGTGACAGGGTGATGGATACTGCAAACCACTATGGCACATGTATACCTATGTAACAAACCTGCACGTTCTGCACATGAACCCCAGAACTTAAAGTATAATAAAAAAAAATTTTAAATAAAAACAATCAAAAAATTTGAATAGGCATTTTGCAAAATAACATATACAAATGGAAAAGAGGCATATGAAAAGGTGATGTACCTCACTGATCAACCAAGAAAAGCCAATCGAAACTACAATGAGATATTATCTCACCCCAGCTAACATGGCTTATATCCGAAACACAGGTAATAACAAATGCTGGTGAGAATGTGGAAAAAAGAGAACACTATTACACTGTTGGTGGTAATGTAAATTAGTACGATCATTATGGAATACAGTTTGGAATCTTTTTGAAAAACTAAAAAATGAAATACCATATAATTTACCCATCTTACTGTTGGGCATATACCCAAAAGAAAAAAAAAATCAGTAAATCGAAGATATCTGCACTACCTTGTTTGTTGCAGTACTGTTTACGTAAGTGTCCATCAATGGATGAATAAAGAAAATATGATACATATACACAATGGAGCACTATTTAACCATAAAGAGTTAGATCCAGTCATTTGCAACAACGTGAATGAAGCTGCAAATCATTATGTTACATGAAATAAGCCAAGTACAGAAAGACAAATATCACATGTTCTCAATTACTTATGGGATTTAAATTCAAAAGAAACCCTCATTGACATAGAAAGTAGAAAGATGGTTATCAGAGGCTGGGAAAGATTGTTGGGGGTTATGAGGGAGGGAGGGATGGTTACTGGATATAAAAAATAGAATAAATGAAACCTATTTTATAGCACAGTAGGGTGACTGTACTCAATAATAACTTATTTGTAAAATTTATAATAACTTGAAGAAAGTAATTTAATTGTTTGTAATTCAAAGATTAAATGCTTGAGGGAATGGATATTCTACTTTCCATGATGTGTTTATTTTATATTACATGGTTATATCAAAACATATCATGATTATATCAAAATTTTTTCAGATATATATTTATTTGTATATATATATAGTATAGTATATACCTACTATATATATATGGTAGGTATATATCTCCCATAAATATATTTATATTTATATAAATGAATATGTAAATATATTATATATTTATATATTTATAATATATATTTATAAATATATATCACTCATAAATATATTTATATATCTCACATAAATATATCTCATATATTTATGAGAGATACATACCTACCATATATCTGCAAAAATTAAAAATTAAATAAAAATTTTTAAAAA
Source organism: Saimiri boliviensis (assembly GCF_048565385.1). Classification (NCBI taxonomy): domain Eukaryota; kingdom Metazoa; phylum Chordata; class Mammalia; order Primates; family Cebidae; genus Saimiri; species Saimiri boliviensis. The sequence goes on from NC_133470.1 coordinate 137,390,080, forward strand.
CGGAGTTGAAGCAAGTGACAGAATGAAAGAAATTTAGTTGAATATGAAGGTAGATGATAGATCAAAGATAGATCTATATCTGCATATCAATATTTCTATATTATTAAGCACTTATATACAGAATGCATAAACATCTTTTAAGACGAATAACAGTGAAATAAGAAATCAGACCACTACCATTTAGAATGCAAAAAGCTGGAAGATAAAATTACTTCCATTTTATTAGAAGCCTTCGATTCTTTTTTTTATGAATAATGTTAGAAAATAATACCTTGAGAGAGACTGCCAGGCAGAGCAAGATGGTAGAATAGAAAGCTCCACTGATTGTCTCCCTCAGTAGGACAGCAAATTAACAACTATTTACACAGAGAAATACACCTTCATGAGAACCAAAAATCAGGTGGGCACTCATAGCACTTGGTTTTAACTGCATATCACTGAAAGAGACAGTGAAGCAATAGAAACAACCGTCCTGAATTGCTGAAGCCACTCCTCTCTACCCCGACAGCGGTGATACGGTGTGAAGAGTGTCTCTGGGCACTGAGGGAAGGAGAACACAGCAATTGTGAAGCATCGAACTCAGTGCAGTGCTATTAGACCAGAAAGAAAATTGTACCATACTCAGCAGATGCCTGCCAAAGGGGAATCCCCCAACCCAGTAGTCCAAACTTGAGTGATTGCAAACCTCACCACCAAAAGCTACAGTGCTCGCTGTCTCCAGGTAATCTTCAAAGACAATCTAGGTCATAAAAATGGCAACTCTGAGGCAAATTCTAGTGCTGAACTCAGCCTAGAGACAATGGCCTGGGGTGCACATGACATACTGAGACATCAGCTGGGGCAGCCAATGGAGTGCTAACTTTTTATTTTAATTTAATTCAATTTATTTATTTATTTTGAAATGGAGTCTTGCTCTGTTGCCCAGGCTGCTGAGATTACAGGCATGTGCCACCACTATTTCTTGAAATAAGCCTTCTGCCCTTTTCTCCCTCTCACTTATCCTCTCTTATTGTCACTGGACCTCATAATGCATATATTGATTTGCTTGGTGGTGTTTCATGAGTCACCTAGTTGTTCTTCACTTTATTATATTCTGTTTTAAATTTTCTGACTAGACCATTTCAAATAATATATCTTTTACTTTGCTGCTGCTGCTGCTGCTGCTGCTGCTGCTCCTGCTGCTGCTGCTGCTGATGATGATGATGATGATTTTGACACGAGGTCTCGTTCTGTTGCCCAGGCTGGAGAGCAGTGGTGAGATCTGGGCTCACTGCAACCTCTGCTACCCGGGTTCAAGCTATTCTCCTACCTCAGCCTCCCAAGTACCTGGGAGAACAGGTGCATGCCACCACTCCCAGCTAATTTTTTGTGATTGAACTATGTGAGTTCTATCAGCATTCTATGTCAAGCAAGACAGAAACCACCCCGACTCTGGCAACATAATTAAAGACTGGCATGTTGGAGGACTCTTAACTCTTCTCCTTTTCTCCTGGAGAAGAAACCTCAAGTTCTGTGCCTTCTCTCAACCTTAAAGAGCTGTGCAGACTGCAGCACGCCATCTACTTCTTTTTGTTTGCTCGTATTTACTCCCAAGCATGTGAACTTTGCTGTTTCTGTCAGTGCTTAATGTGAAATGATGCAGAAATCAGCCATTTGGGCAGTGCACTGAAATCTTGGGATCATATACAGCTCTACTTTAACCTTCACTTTTCGTATCAAGTCTAATTCATGCTCCATTCTTCTTTCCTTTTTGTGGTTTTGATTTGCATCTTTTTAATGGCTAATAATGTTGAACATCTTTTCCTGTGCTTGTGGCCATTTTTGTGAGTTTTCTTGAAGAAAAGTCTATTCGTTTATTCATCCATTTTTAAAATTGAGTCGTCTGTATTTTTCTTACTGACTTTTAATATTTTCTGAATATTATGCCCAAACCAGAAGTACAATTTTATCAACAATCTATCCCATTGTAGACATTCTCTTTTGGTACTCTTGATATTATTTATGGATACACACAAAACATTAATTTGAATGATGTCCAATTACCTATTTTTTTGTTTTGTTTTTCCTTTTCTCTTGTAAGAATTCATTGCTAAACCCAAAGTCATAAAAGTTTACCCTCAAGTTTTCTTTTAGAGTTTTATATTTTTAGATGTTTTATTTAGGTCTTTAATCCATTTGGGGGTAATTTTTATATGTGGTGTGAGGAAATGGCCTAACTTTATTCTTTTCATGTGGCTATCTAGTTATCTTAGTGTTATTTAAAGATGAGAACGTCCTTTTATTACTGAATGTCTTGGCACCCTTGTCAAAAATCAGTAGGCCATAGATTTAAGCGTCTATTTTAAGACTTTTATTTCAGTGATCTATATTTCTATATTCTCCCAACATCACATTTTAAAAAATTATTGTGGCTTTACAGTAAGTTTTGAAGTCATGAAGCATGTCCTTCAACTTTGATTTATTTCTCAAAGTTGTTTTGGCTATTTGAAGTCTCTTGCAATTTTATATTAACTTTACAAGTAGCGTTTTTATTTCTGTAAAAATAAAACTACCACTGGCATTTTGATAGCGAGTGAATTGAATCTATATATTTAATTAGGTTTTATTGCCATCTTAATATTGTTTTTCAATCCATAAATATAAAATGTTTTTCTACTTATTTAGATCTGTGATTTATTTTAGCAGTGCATTGCAGTTTTCAATGTACACTTCTTGAAATCCCTTGTTTAAATTTATTTGCAAGCATATTCTTTTTTGTGCTTTCATAAGAGGAACTGTTTCCATAATTGCTTTTTAATATGGCTTATTGCTAGTTTATAGAAATATAATAATCTCTGTGTGTTTGTCTTGTATCTTGCAACTTTGCTGAATTACTTTCTTGGCTGTTGTCATTTTTCTTAGATTTATTGGTATGTTCTATATAGAAGATCAGAGCTCATTTTATCTTAAAATATAAATAATTTTATAATGTTTTTCTAATTTAGATATTTTTATTTTTGTTTGTTGCCCAATTTTCCTGTCTAGGACCTCCACTGCAATGCAATTTTAAATACAAGTGATAAGAGTGGACATTGTCTTGTTCTTGATATCAGGAAAAATGCTTTTACTCTTTAACTGTTTATTATATTAGCTATTTTTAATATAAATACCTTATATCACTTTGTGGATCTTTTTCTTTATTCCTAATGTGGTGAGTACTTTTATAATAAAAGGTGTTAATTTTTTTCAGGTGCTTTATTGCATCAATTTTAGATGATCATATGAGCTTTTCTTTTTTTCCATTAAGAGAGGATATTACAGTTATTAATTTTGTATGTTGGAAAACTCTTGCATCCTGAGAGAATTCCTACATGGTCATAGTGCATCGTCCTTTTAATATTCTCCTAGATAAGATTCAACAATATTTTGAGTTCTAGTATATTCTTGGTGTTTATCTTGACACTGGATAGTTAGTTTTGATTTTCTGTGGGATAAAGCCAGATTGCTCTTGTTTTACCATTGTGGTGACATCACCTAGGTTTTATAGTAATTTGTTGAGGATTTAAAAATTTACAGTCATAAGTGATATTGGCTTATAGTTTCCTTCTTAAGTGTCTTTGTCTGGCTTTGGTATTGGGATAATCCTGGCCTCATGAAATTAGGTCAGAAATAGTCCCTCTTTTTATTTTTGGAAAAGGTTAAGAAAAAATGTTAATTATTGTTTAAAAGTTTGGTAGAAATTACCATTGATACATTCTGTTCCTGCTATTTTGTATATGTGTATGTGTGAATTCTTTTTTGATAATTATATATCTTAATTTACTATAGGTTTCTATGAACTTTCTATATTTTTCAGTACATTTGCTTTAGTTTGTGTCTTTCTAGAAATTAGTCTATCTCATCTAAGTTGTCTAATTTGTTGTCATACAATTGTTCATATTTCCTTATAAATCTTTGATTTATGTAGTGCCTATAATAAAGTCTCCATTTTTAGTTCTTATTTTAGCAATGTTTATCTTCTCTTTTTGACAATTTTGTTGTTCTTTTCAAAAAACAAACATTTGGTTTAATAGATTTATTTTTTTATTGTCTATGGCATTTATCTAAATCCTAATATTCATTACATCATTTATTATGCTATCTTTGAGTTTAGATTATTATTCATTTTCTAGTTTCTAGGGATGTAAATTGTTATAGCTAAAGATTTTTTTTTTCACTGTAAGAATTTACAACTTTACTTTCTCTTTGAGAACTGCTTTGGCCACATCTTATTAGTTGTAACATGCTTTGTCTTTATTTTTAATCATAAATTATTTTCCCTTTTTTCTGTAATTTTTTTTTTTCATGGAAACACTGATTGCTTAAAAGTATGTGGTTTAATTTACACACAGGTTACTTTTTCTTCTTCTTTTCTTAATTGCCAGTTTTATTCCCTCATGTCTAGAGAAAATACTTTGTAAGATTTCAATCATTGGAACTACTTAAACTCTTTTTTTTTTTTTTTTTTTTTCATAATACATGCTTTATTCTGGAGAATGTTGCATGTGTAGTTGAGAAGAACATGTATTTTGCTTTTGTTGGGGAAAGTGTCCTGTATGTGTCCATTGGATCTAATAGGTTAACAGAGTTGTGCAAATCCTCTTTTTTTTAATTGATATTTCTAGTTCTACCCATTATTGATTGGAGTATTAAAGTCTATAACTATTTTTATAGAGCTTCCTATGCCTTTATTTCTGTTAATGTTTATTTGATATATTTTGGGGCTCTGTAACAAGATGAGCATACAAATGTTATCTAATTTTAATAAATTGCTGTTTTTATCAATATATAACCTTCTATTTTGACTTTTATTATAATTTTGCATTTCATTTGTATTTTGTCAGTTATTAATATCACTATCCCAGGTTTCTATTGATTACTAAATATGAATAGGATATCTATTTTCATATGCTTAGTTACACCCCATTATTATCTTCATGTCTATCATGATTCTCTAGTAGAGAATATATAGATAGATCATGTTTGTTTCTATTTACATTTTGTCAATCTCTTCATCTGATTGATGAGTTTAATTCATTTACATTAAAGTGATTACTGATTGATTCTTGATCTTTTGATGAAGATAAAGTGTAAAGTGATTACCGGTAAGAGATAATTTATTTGTGCCATTTTGAAATTCATTTTCTTCATGCTATATATCATTTTTACCATTATCCAGTCTTTACAGCCTCCTTTTTGTATTTAATTTATTATTCAAAATAATTCCAATTGATTCCCTATTTCCTTTATAGTATATTTTTAAGTTATTTTCTTAGTGCTTACCTTGGGGAGTATACCTATTTCTTTTCCTCTAGGGCTTTCTTTTGAGCTTATCGAGCATATTTAAGGGAGTTGATTTAAATCATTTTTCTAGTAAGTCTAATGTCTATGACTTGTTAGAAAAAAATTGTTTTGTTTTGTAATTTTCCTTTTTTTTTAATCTCTTATTATTTGACTAGCCAATACTTTCTTGTTTCTTTGCATGTCTAGTAAGCTTTTGTTAAAAATTCGTTATTCTGAATATTATAATTTAGCTGCTCTGGAGATCATATTCTCCTTATTTTCCAGGATTTTTTTTTTTTTACTTACTGTGCAATGCAGTTGTTTATTTGTTTTGTGGCTTTCTAAACTACATTTTGTAAAGACTTTTTCTCTCTCACATGATCTTTGAAAGCTGTGCTGCTACGTTTAGTGAGCAGCTCGTCATTAAAAGAATTTTCTTAAACATACGGAACATTCCAAATTAAGAGGAAATAAAAGCACATACTTTCCTGGTGTTTGCAGATTGGCTTTGTGATGTGGCAGTTCTTTGATGCTTAGCTAGACCATATTCAGCTCTACTTTAACCTTCACTTTCCTTATCAAGTCTAAACATAAACCAGATGTTAAAGCTTATAGTCTTCTTTGGTCTGTTCTGAGCATATTTTTTGCTGTGGGCATGTATGTAACTTCTTAGATTTTCTGGTATTTGTGAGAGCTTTTAAAAGTTCTTATTCAATAAAGTATTTTACTCCCTAGTTTTTACTCAGGCTATCAGCATACATTTGTTTGTTTTCGCCACACTCATTAATTTTGGCCTCAGGTATCACGGCTTTCATATTTGCCATTCAATGTTTTAGAGGAATGTTCTCCATACAGCTGCTTCTCCACAGTGTTAAAGTTTTGACGTACTTAATAATTTTTTTTAAGTTTAACTTTTAAGTTTAGTAGTACATGTGCACGTTTGTTACATAGTTAAATTTGTGTTATGGGAGTTTGTTGCACATATGACTTCATCAACTAGGTATTAAGCTTTGTACTTGTTAGTTATTTTACCAGATTATTTCCCGCCTCCTACCTTCCACCCTTGAATATGCTCTGTTCCCCTCCATGTGTCCACACGTTATCATTTAGCTCCCACTTAAAAGTGACAATGTGTGGTATTTGGATTTCTGCTCCTGAATTAGTTTGTTAAGGATAATGGCCTCCAGCTCCATCCATGGTGCTGCAAACTACGTCATCCCATGTCTTGTGACTGCATAGTATTCCATGATGTATACATATGAAATTTTCTTTATGTAGTCTACCATTAATGGACATTTAGGTTGGTTCTATGTCTTGGCTGTTCCGAATAGTGCTGCAATACATATAAGTGTGCATGTGTTTTTGTGACAGAATGATTTATACTTCTTTGGGTATGTACCCAATAGTAAGATTACTGGGTAAAATGGTATTTCCATTTATAGGTCTTTAAAAAAGTGCCACACTGTCTTCCAAAATGGTAGAAATAATTTATGCTCCTGACAACAGTGTATAACCATTCTCTTTTCTCCAAAACCTCACCAGCATCTATTGTTTTTGTCATTTTAATAATAGCTATCAGATTAGTGTGAGATGGTATCTCACTGTGGTTTTTAATTTGTGTTTCTCTAGTGATCAGTGATGTTGAGCTTTTTAAAATATGTTTGTTGGCTGCATGGATGCCTCCTTTGGAGAAGTGCCTGTTCACGTTCTTTGCCCAGTTTTTAATTTTTTTTTATTCTTGTAAATTTGTTTGTTTCTTTTTTTCAAATTTATATTAAGTTCTGGGATACATGTGCTGAATGTGCAGGTTGGTATACATGTGCCATGGTGGTTTGCTGCACCTATCAACCTGTTATCTAGGTTTTAAGCCCCACATGTATTAGATATTTGTTCAAATCCTCTCCCTTCCCTCACTTCCCCCACCCCAAAACAAGTACAAGTGTGTGATGTTCCCTTCCCTTTGTCCATGTGTTCTCATTGTTCAACTCCCACTTATGAGTGAGAACATGTGGTGTTTGGTTTTCTGTTTCTGTGTTAGTTTGATGAGGAAGATAGTCTCCAGCTTCATCCATGTCTCTGCAAAGGACATGAACTCATTGTTTTTTTATGGCTGCATATTATTCCATGGTGTATATGTGCCACATTTTCTTTATCCAGTCTATCATTGATGGGCATTTGGGTTAGTTCCAAGATTTTGCTATTGTAAATAGTGCTGTAATAAACATACATATGCATGTGTCTCTTTTTAAATTATACTTTAAGTTCTGGGGTACCTTTGCAGATCGTGCAGGACTGTTACATAAGTATACAGATGTCATGGTGGTTTGCTGCATCTTTGTTCCCATAATCAACATTAGCTATTTCTCCTATGTGCATTATGGCATGTGTCTTTATAGTAGAATGATTTATAATCCTTTGGATACATACCCAGTAATGGGATTGCTGGATCAAATGGTATTTCTAGATCTAGATTCTTGTGGAGTTGCCACATTGTCTTCCACAATGGTTTAACTAATTTACACTCCCACCAACAGTGTAAAAGCATTCCTATTTCTCTGTATCCTCACCAGCATCTGTTGTTTCCAGACTTTTTAATGATTGCCATTCTAATTGGCATGACATGGTATCTCACTGTGGTTTTGATTTGCATTTCTCTAATGACCAGTGATGATGAGTCTTTTTTCATATGTTTGTGGGATGTATAAATGTCTTCTTTTGAGAAGTCTCTGTTCATATCCATTGCCCACTTTTTCATGGAGTTTTTTCTTTTTTTTTTTCCTTGTAAATTTGTTTAAGTTTCTAATAGATTCTAGATATTAGACCTTTGCCAGATGGATGAATCAAAAAATAATTCTCCCATTTTGTAGGCTGCCTATTCACCCTGATGCTAATTTCTTTTGCTGAGGAGAAACTCTTCAGTTTAATTAGATCTGATTTGTCAGTTTTGGCTTTTGTTGCCATTTCTTCTTGTGTTTCAATCACGAAGTCTTTGCTCGTGCCTATGTCCTCAATGGTATTGCCTGGGTTTTCTAGTGTTTGTATGGTTTTAGGTTTTACGTTTAAGTATTTAATCCATCTCAAGTTAATTTTTGTATAAGGTGTAAGGAAGGGGTCTAGTTTAAGTTTTCTGCACATGGCTAGCCCGTTTTCCAGATCCATTTATCAAATAGGGAATCCTTTCCCCATTGCTTGTTTCTGTCAGGTTTGCCAAAGAACAGATGGTTGTAGATGTGTGATGTTATTTGTGAGGCCTCTGTTCTGTTCTTCTATATCTCTGTTTTGATACCAATACCATGCTGTTTTGGTTACTCCTTGTAGTATAGTTTGAAGTCAGGTAGTGTGATGCCTCCAGCTTTGTTTTGTTTTTTTCTTAGGATTGTCTGGGCTATATGGGCTCTTTTTTGGTTCTATATAAAATTTAAAGCAGTTTTTTTTTTTTTTAATTCTGTGAAAAAAGTCAATGGTAGCCTGATGGGAGTAGCATTAAATCTATGAATCACTTTGGGCAGTGTGGCCATTTTCATGATATTGATTATTTTTATCTATTGAACATGTGTTTGTTTCTTCTAGATGCTAGAAATCAGACCTTTGTTTCAGCGCATATTTCAAAAAAAATCCTCCCGTTTTATAAATTGTCTGCTTACTCCATTGGCAGTTTCTTTTGCCTTTCAGATACTCTTTAATTCAATTGTATTTCATTTGTGAAGTTTTGCTTTTGTGGTAATTGCTTTTGGCATCTTTGTCAATAAATATTTTCTTCTTCTGTGTTCAGAATGGTATTCCCTAGGTTTTCCTGTAGGGATTTTATAGTTTTGGGTTTTATATGTAAGTCTTCCATTTATCTTGTGTTAGTTTTTGTATATAATGTAAAGAAGGGGTTTAGTTTCAATCTTCTGCATATGGCTAGTCAGTTATTCCAGCATCATTTATTGAATAGAGATTTCTTTTTTTATTGGTGTTTTTGTCAGCTTGGGCAAAAATCAGATAATTGTAACTGCGCAGACTTGTTTCTCAGATCTTTATTCTGTTCCAATGGTGTATGTGTCTGTTTTCGTACCAGTACCATGCTGTTTTGGTTACTGTACTCCTGTATTATAGCTTGATTTCAGGTGAAATTATGCCTCCAGTTTTCACCTATTTGCTTAGGATTACCTGGGTATTAGGGCATTTTTTGGTTCTATATGAATTTTAAAATGTTTTCATAGTTCTGTGAAGTATGTCATTAGTAGTTTAACAAGAAGGGCATTTAATCCATAAATTGTGTTGAGTAGTATGGCCATTTTAATGATATTGGTTCTTCTTATCCATTAGTATGAAATTCTTTTCCATATGTTTCTTTTATCTCTCATTTCTTTGAGAAGTGTTTTATAGTTTTCCTTGTAGAGATCTTTCCCTCTTTGGTTAGCTGTATTCCTAGGTATTTTAATTTTATTTAAATTAAAATAAAAAAATTGTGAACTTTTTTTTTATTCACAATTGCGAATAAGATTGTGAATAAGATTGCATTTCTGTTTTGGCTTCTGGGTCATCTGCTTTTGGTTTATAGGAGTGCTAGTAATTTCTGTACATTGATTTTTTTTTTTTTTATCCTGAGATGTAGCTGAACTTGTTCATCAACTTAAGCTACTTTTGGGCTGGGACTATAAGGTTTTTAGATATATGATAATGTTTTCCACAAATGGAGATGGTTATATTTATTTATTATGTTTACTTACTTTTTTATCATTGTATTTACTGTTCTCTTTCCTGATTGCTCTGTACACAATGCCCAAAACTATGATGAATATGAGTCATGGGCAAGGGCATCTTTGTCGTGTGCCTGATTTCAAACAGAATTTTTTTTTTTTTTTTTTTGAGATGGAGTTTCGCCCTTGTTACCCAGGCTGGAGTGCAATGGCACGATCTCGGCTCACCGCAACCTCCTCCTCCTGGGTTCAGGCAATTCTCCTGCCTCAGTCTCCCGAGTAGCTGGGATTACAGGCACACACCACCATGCCCAGCTATTTTTTTGTATTTTTAGTAGAGACGGGGTTTCACCATGTTGACCAGGATGGTCTCGATCTCTTGACCTCGTGATCCACCTGCCTCGGCCTCCCAAAGTGCTGGGATTACAGGCTTGAGCCACCGCGCCTGGCCCAAACAGAATATTTTTATATTTTACACATTCAGTATGATATTGGCTGTGGGTTTGTTATATATGGCTCTTATCATTTTTAAGTATTTTTTTTCAATACCTAGTTTATTGAGAGTTTTTTAAATGAAGGGGTTTTCAATTAAATCAAAAGCCTTTTCTATATCTATTGAGATAATCATGTGGTTTTTGTATTTAATTCTGCTAATGTGATGAATTACATATATGGATTCATGTATGTTGAACCAACCTTGCATTAAAGGAATAAAGCCTACTTGAGCATGGTGGATCAGCTTTTTGATGTGTTGTTGGTTTTGGTTTGCCAGTATTTTGTTGAGTATTTTTTTCACTGATGTTCATCAAAGATACTGGCCCACAATTATATTGTTGTGTCTCTGCCAGTTTTTTTTTTTTTTTTCTTTTTTTGGGGCAGCGGGGGGGATGATACTGGTTTCATAGACTGAGTTAGGGAGAGATCCCTCCTCCTCAACTTTATTAAAATATTTTATTTTATTTATTTTTAACGACTCTCAAGTTTTTATTTTGATGACAAAAATCACACAGGAAAGGACAAAAATTATACATGGCAAACTAGGAGTGGGAATGGGCAGGGAAACACAGAAGACCGGTGTCCAGAGTTCCTGGGATCCCTCCTGGAATCCTAGGTTTCCCTCCCAGGACCCTGCAAGGTATCCTAGGAGCCTCCTGGAACCCCCCCAGAGGTCTCAAGGAATCCAGTTGGAGAACCAAGGCTTCAGGCCAAGGGCTTCCTTGCACAAGAAGGTGCAGATGTACAGGGGAGGTTCAGACAGTGGCCTCGACCTGAGTGGCCTCATCCTCCTCCTCCAGGAGGCTGTAGGAAGCATGGCTCTGGCAGGGCCGCTGCAGGGGGTGAGCCAACAGTTTCACCATGCAGTTGTGCAACTCCAGGGCAGGCCCAGCCAGCGCCACCTCATACTTGTAGCTGGTCCCCTTGGCATCCAGGCTGCCCATAAAGGCAAACAAAATATTTTCAACAAAAGTGGTACCAGAGTTGTTGTACAATTGGTAAAATTATCTGTGGATCTGTCTGGTCCTGATTTTGTTTGTTTGTTTGTTTGTTTGTTGTTGTTGTTGTTGGTAGGCAATTTCAGAACTGATTATTGGTCCATTCAAGAATTCAGTTTCTTCCTTCCTGGTTCAGTCTTGGGAGGGTGTATGTGTCCAGAAACATCCATTTCTTCTACATTTTGTAGGTTATGTGCACAGAGGTGTTCCTAACATTCCCCAATGTTTATTTTATTTGTATTTCTGTGGGGTAAGTAGTAATATATTATTTGTCATATCTAATTGTGTTTATTTAGATCATCTCTCTTTTATTTTTTATTCCTCTAGCTATTGGTCTATGTATCATATTAATTAAAAAAAAACAGTTTCATGAATTGTTGATTTGCATGGTTTGTTATGTCTCAATATCCTACATTTTAGTTCTGGTTTTTGATTTTGAAATTTAGTGCAGTAATTTTTACTTTTAATACTTCCTTAGCTGTGCCTCAGATATTCTGGTATGATAGATCTTTGTTCTCATTACTTTTAAAGAACCGTTGATTTCTGTCTTAATTTCATTATTTACTCAAAAGACATTAAGAAGCAGTTTATTCAACTTCTTTGGAGTTGCATGGTTTTGACTGAATTTCTTAATCTTCATTTCTAATTTGATTGTGCTGTGGTCCAAGAGATTGGTTTTTATAACTTTAGGTCTTTTGCATTTGCTGAGGAGTGAGTGTTTTAGTTCTATATGACTCATTTTAGAATATGTGCCATGAAAAGAATATATATTCTTGTTTTAGTTCTGACTATGTGACTGATTTTAAAGTATGTACCATGAGAAGAATGTATATTCTGTTGTTTTGGGATGGAGAGTTCTGTTGGCATCTATCAGGTCCATTTGATGCAGTTCTGAGTTTAGGTTATGAATATATTTGTTAAATTTCTATCTTGATGATCCATTTAATATTGTCATTGGAGTGGGAAAGTCTTCCCCTTTGGTTGTGTGGGAGTCTCAGCGTCTTTGATGGTTTCTAGAAACTTGCTTTATTAATCTGGATACTCCTGCATTGAGTGCATATATTTTTAGAATAGTTAGATCTTCTTGTTTAATGGAATGCTTTACCATTATTTAATGCCTTTCTTTGTCTTTTTTGATCTTTACTGGTTTGTTTTCTCTTTTGTCTGATATTATGATTGCAACTCCTGCTTTTTTTCTTGTCGTTGTTGTTTGGTTAGTAGATTTTTCTCTATCTTTTTATTTTTAGGCTATGTTTGTCATTATATGCGAGATGGGGCTCCTGAAGACAGTATACAACAGGGTTTTGTTTTTTTCTTCTGCTTGCTACTTTGTGTCTTTTAATTTGGGTATTCAGTCCATTTACATTTATGGTTAGTATTGATATGTGTGGAATTTGAACCTGTCATTATTTTACCTAATTATTTTGCATACTTGTTTATGTAGTTTCTTTACAGTGCCCTGATCTGTGTACTTCAGGGTGTTTTCACAGTAGCTGATAATGCTCTTTCCTTTTCACATTTAGTGCCTCCTTCAGGAGCTCTTGTACAGTAAGTCTGGTGGTAACAAATTCTCTCTGCATTTCCTTCTCTGAAAAGGATTCTATTTCTCCTTCACTTATTAAGTGTAATTTAACCACATATAAAATGCTGTGTTGGAATTTAATTTGTTTAAGCATGTTTAATATTGGCCCCCAATTTCCTCTGGCTTGTAGGAGTTTTGCTGAGAGGTCCACTATTAATCTGATGCGCTTCCTTTTGTAGGTGACCTGACCTTTCTTTCTAACTAGATGTCACGTTTTTTCTTTCACTTTAACCTTGGAGAATCTGATGATTATGTATCTTGGGAATGATCTTCTTGTGAGTATCTCACTGTTACTCTCCGCATTTCCTGAATTTGAATTTTTCCCTTGCTAGCTAGGTTGGGAACTTTCTCATGGAAGATACATTAAAATATATTTTTCAAATTGGTTCCATTATTCCCATCTCTTCAGAGACACCAATGAGCCATATATTTGTTTTGTTTTCTTTTAATAATTTATGTTTCTCAAAGCTTTTTTTTTCTATATTGCCTATTTTGTCTATTAGCTCTTGCATCATTTTATTATAATTCTTAGCTTTCTTGGATTAGGCTTCAACTTTTTTCTGTAGCTCAACAATCTTTATTTGTAGCCATAGACTTAATTTTATTTCTGTCATTTTAGCCATTTCAGCCCAGTTTAGAACCCTTACTGGATAGGCTACGTGGTCATTTGAAAAAAGAAGACACTCCTGATGTTTGAGGTGTCAGAGTTCTTGTCCTGGTTTTTTCTCATCTTTGTGGCCTTATGTTTCTTCAATATTTAAAGTTGCTGACCTTTGGATGTTTGTATTTGATGACCCTGAGAGGTCGATTTTGGTGTAAGGTAGTTTATTTGTCTGTTTTCATGCTGCTAATAAAGATATAACCAAGACTGTGTAATTTATAAAGAAAAGAGGTTTAATTGACTCACTGTTCAGCTTGTCTGGGGAGGCTTCAGGAAAGTTTCAATGATGGCAGAAAGAAAAGCAAACATGTCTTTCTTCACATGGGGTCAGAAAAGAGAAGTGCCGAGCAAGAGGGGGGAAAGCCTCCTATAAAATCATCAGATCTCATGAGAACTCACTCACTATCACAAGAACAGCTGCATCGAGGTAACCACTGCCATCATTTAAACATCCTCCACTGGGTCCCTCCCATGAAACATGGGGATTATTAGACCTACAATTCAAGATGAGATTTGTGTGGGGACACAGCCAAACCATTTCAGGTGAATTCAGGCAACTGACTTAATTTCTGGAAGATTTTAGGTGGCTAACTTTCAGCTCCCACTCCTGGACTGTCTGCTTTAACTGTGAGGTACTTATGTGTGTTCTTTCTAGGTGCCGCCAGGCAACTTGTCACTACACATTGATGGGTGGTGCTGGTCAAAGTGTTTCACAGTGTGATGACAGTGAAATGTTCATTGTTTATTTATGCCAGCAGAAGTAATAGCAGCAGCCTGGTGGGAACACTCATCAGCTGTGGCAGGGTGCTAGTGGGTGGCACGGTGCCTGCCTCCCTGTGGGCATTCAGCACAGTGGCAGAAGCAATACAGCTCATGGAGTCGAGACCCCTGCTGGCAACTGTGTGCACCCTCATACTGGTGTGGTGGTGTTGACTCGGGAAGGGGACACTGGTGGGAGCAGGTCTGCCTCCCTTTTCTGTGTGACACAGCAGGAGTAGTCACTCAGGGTAAGAGAGAATCCAGTGTTCTCTGCACCTTGTTTTACTCCCATGGAAGGGTTGGTTCAAGGGCTGGGCATGGGTCAGGGTGAGGCTGACTGGCTCTGTGCTCACCAATGACATTTGGTGGAGGAAGGTGGACAGACTACATTTGCACTTAATATGGTTTAGCTGTATTTCCACCCAAATCCCATCTTGAATTTTAGCTCCCATAAGCCCCACATGTCATGGAAAGGACCCAGTGAAAAGTAATTGAATAATGGGGGTGGGCCTTTCCTTTTCTCTTCTCAGGATAGTGAATAAGTCTCACAAGATCTGATGGTTTTATAAGGGAGAGTTCCCGTGCACATGTTCTCTTTGCTGTTGCCACACAAGACATAATTTTGTGCCTCATTCACCTTCCCCATGATTGTGGGGTCTCCCCAGTCATTGTGGAACTGTGAGTGAATTGAACCTTTTTCCTTCATGAATTACCCAGCCTTGGGTATGCATTTATTAGCAGCATGAGGAACAGACTAATACACCACTGCAGCAGTGGCAGGGTGGGTACACTCATGCACTGTCATGATAAGAAAGGCAAAACCTGCCTGAGCACACACACAGCAGCAAAGCAACGTGGCGTGCTCCTGTGGGCCAGGGGAAGCTACAGTTTTGGGAGAAAGCTTGTGGGCTGGTGCGTATCCATGGAGGCCACCAAGGGGTCCTCAAGTCAGACTGGCCCTATCTGACAGGCAAGACCACCTTAGAAAGTTCAGGAATAAAAGCTGCACTAGGGCTAAAGTATTTTTATGGAGCAAGTCAAGCCTAGAGGGATAGCTGTCCCAGGCTGGGCTACACTACAGGCACTCCTGCACCAAACTTTCTGGGCTCTACATCAGATAACTTCTTGGCCCTACCGCTTCTCTAAGCAGCTTTTCTTTCCAACTCAAGTGTTTCCAGGGTCTAAGGGTGTCTGTCCTCTTGCTAAGGTTTCAGAGGCCTGTGGTGAGAATAGGTAGCTCCTTGCCACTTTAACTCACCCATACTTCCTGAGTTGTTGGGAGTTGGAACGAGTCCAGGTTCACAGTAGCCTTGTGTAGAATTTTCAACATTCTCCTTCTTCAGCTTAACTTCTGTGTCTTCCCTTTATATACTGTCAGTGCTGATATAAGCAAATGCTTGTTCTTCAGTGTCAAAAAGAAGAACCAGCACTCAAAGAACTTTTCTCAGCAAGGTGCTTTACTTCCAAGAGTGCTTTGTAGAAGTCTGAATGCCACGCGAATGCAACAAACAAAGAAAGGCAGAAGTTTTTTTTTTTTGTTTTTTTTTTTTTTTTTAACCCCTGAAGCATTAGATCCTGACTGCTGTGTCCTATTTCCATTGGCTGGAGCTGTGCCACACAACCTAGACTGATCTCAATTGGCTAAAAACTTAGAGCTTTCCTAAAAAGGTAAACACATGATGGAGAACAAAGAAAGTAAGGGGGTTGTTTATGGGAAACTAAGAGAATAATAACATTTCCAAATAAGGAAGAGGCACAGGCTGTAAGCCAGGAAATGCCTGGGCATGTTCAGACATGTCCAAGCAGGGTATAGGCCAGAACAAATAACTTGGTTAAAATATAAGGACATAGAATGTACTTATTCCCTTACTCTATTTAACAGGTACATAGGGCTTAACAAAGAGTTATTAGCAAAAAGCAAGGAAACTTGAAGGAAGTTAGTTCTTTTTTTAGGAAACTATTATTTCTAACACTTCCTATTTATTCTTTAACAGCAAGGGAAATTTTAAAGAGGAACTTACTTTTCACAGGGCCTTTCCTCTGAAGATCTGTTAGGCATGCACTAGTCATCTCACTCTCCCGGTGGCAGCTGTTTCATCTGGCTGGATCTAGTTGGCAATTTTTGTTTTTTTCAAAAGTTTTGATTTAAATAAAACAAAACAATGCCTCCTTTGTCAGTCCTTCAGACATTCTCAGACAGGTAAAAACAGACAAACACAGTTATTTGGGAACAAGACATGCTTTGCTTTTTCTGGAAATAGTTATCCTAACTAAGAATGTGTTCTGCTGTCTCTAAGACCATCATCATGCTAGAGTGAGGTGATGCACAAGTTTAAGGTAAAACTCACACGAATCTCCAACTGTTATTGGATTTTCTGTGATTTGGTGTTGCTGTGAAGGTATTTTGCAGATGTAATTAAAGCCATTAATCAGTTGACCTTAATTAAAATAAATTATCCTGAATATTCTGGGTAGACTGAACCAATCAATTGAAAGGTCTTACAAGCAAGACTAAGAATTTCTTTCAAAAAAAGGCTAAATTTTGACTGCATAAAATAGGCTTTGGAGTGTGTCTATGAAGTCTAGTTTGCTCATTATCCTCCTTTTCTTATGACTTGTCCAACAGAACATGGACCCTTAGCTAGTCCTCATAATACATAAATCAATTCCTTGCATTAAATCTCTCTTTCAGTAGGTAAGTAGGTAGATAAATGTAGATATAAATGTTGATAATAGCTTATTGATTCTGCTTCTTTTGTTGAATCTTTAGCAATAATGATACTGGAGTTATGGTGTTGCTCTAACAAATATCTAAAAACATAAAAATGGCTTTGGAATTGGTTAGCAAGCAGAGACTGGAAGAATTTTGAGGTAATTGTAATATAAAAACTCTGGATTGTTTTGAACACACAGTTAGCAAAAATATAGACTTACAGGACACTACCAGTGATGGGTCAGAAGACAAATGAAGATTGGAAACTTGAGAAGGCCTTCATTGTGCCTTGACAAAAAAAAAAAAAAAAGAAAAGAAAATGTTTTCCATAACTATGTGGAAAACAGAATTTGTGATCAATAGAGCTTGTCATGTAATTTATACTTCCAAGTAACTTATTGAAAGTATGGCCTGCTTAATTCTTGCTTTTGATAATAATGTGGAGGAGAGAGACACATTAAGGTGAAAATTGCTAGATAAAAGTAAACAAGGACACAATGATTTGAGACATTCTGAGCCTAGCTACAAGGCAAATTATACTAAAATTAACAAATTCTCAGGTGGAAAAGTGTACCCTACAGATAAGGCTGAGAGTGACTCTACAAAAATTTGCTAACATCTCAAATATTAGAGCATCACTTTATTCAGTCATGCAAAAGGCTCCTTGGAGGCATTAAGAGTGTGCCTCACAGATTCTCCCAACTAAATCAGAGGGCATCTAAGAAGATAAAGTGTGTTGTTGCTCAGCCATCAATCTCAGCAGAAACCAAAAGTAAAAAGGGATTGTCTCACAAAAATTTATACAGGAACTTTTTGCTTCATGGAGTGAATTTATATGACATACATGGGAGACCCATGATGTTCCTAATAATTTTATATCAGCAGAAACACTGCTAACTTTGATTGAATAGTAAAGAGAAACTAAAAAATAAGAAAATGCTGTCAGATCCCAAAAATGCTACTGAAAGGAAAAAAACTTGAAGAGACTACTCAGCTAAAAGTATGTACTACTTTTCATTATGAAAGTAGTTGACTTGCAGGGTCTACAAATACAGACTATCACTCCAAGGCCTTGAGCCTAAAGGTGTCTGCACAGTTAAATTTCAAAATAATTTTGGACCAGAGATCTTGTTTTACTTTGTATTTTCCCCATTTAAGCTTTGAATCAGAATATCTATAACTATTATCTTATTTCTGTCCCATCTTTGCATTTTAAGGCTGATAACTTTTTTCTTTAGTTTTACAAGTTCACAGATGGAGAGTAAGTGTGCCCCAGGATAAATTATTACTTAATATGGATTATTTAGATGATCGTTTTGGACTTTTGAGCTCATAACATTTAGCTAACATTTTGGACTTTGAGTTGATACTGTAATGACATCAGATATTTGGGGAACTTAGTATCTTATAAGTGTATTTTTTTAATGAATTTTTTTTTTATTTCCTTAGGTTATTGCGGAACAGGTGGTATTTGGTTACACAAGTAAGTTCTTTAGTGGTGATCTGTGAGATTTTTGGTGCATCCATTACCAGAGCAGTATACATTACACCCAATTTGTGGTCTTTTATATTTTGGAATTGGGGAAGATTGGTATCTTTTTGGGTCGTAGAAAAGAGTGTGATAGACTGAAATAACTCCCAAAGACTTTCATACTCTAAACTTTGGAACTTCTGAATATGTTATGCTACATGGCAAAAGGAACTTACGTTCTTTAAGATTTCAGACCATAAAATAGATTGTCTTTGATTATCTAGATTATCTAGGTATTTCTAATCGAATCACATAAACTCTAAAAAGTACAGAAATCTGTACAGATAAGGGGAAATCATAGATACAAGTGTAAGAGAGATTTGACTCCCTGTTGCTGAAGAGACCCACAAGGAATGTGAAAAAATCAACGTGAGCAGCTCCTAGGAGTGAAGACTGGCCCATAGCTGCTAAACAGCAACTAAACGGACCTATGTCTTTTAACCACCAGGAACTAAATTAGGCCAACAGACTTAATAATCTTGAAAGCTAATTCTTCCCAAGTCTTTCAGAAAGGAATACAGATATTAGAATTGTTATTTTAGCATTGTTAAACTCTGAACCAGGGCCACACATATGCCCAGCCCGACTTTTGATATACATAAACTTTAAGACAATAAGTTGTTTCATTTTAAGCCAGTGCTTTTCAGGTAATTTTATGGCATCTACAAAAAGAAAAAGAAAAGAAAAAAGAATGCTATGTTTGGTAGACCACCACTTCTGAAGTGTGGTCTGAAGAGCCTTTGGTGTCCCTGAGATATATACCCAGTAATGAGATTGTGTGTCCAATAGTATTTCTGTTTCTAGGTCTTGAGGGACTGCCACGCTGTCTTCCACAATGATTGAACGATTTACGTTCCCACCAACAGTGTGAAAGCGATTCTATTTCTCCAAAGCCCTGCCAGCATCTGTTGTTTCTTGACTTTATAAAAATCTCCATTCTGACTGGCATGAGATGGTAACTTATTGTAGTTTTGATTTGCATTTTTCAAATGATCAGTGATGTTGAGCTTTTTTTTTCATATGTTTATTGGGTGCATAAATGTCTTCTCTTTAGAAGTGTCTGCTCGTGTCTCTTGCTCACTTTTTAATGGGGTTGTGCTTGTAAATTTGTTTAAGTTTCTTGTAGATTCTGAATTTTTGAATTTTGATAGATAAATAGATTGTAAAATTTTTTGCCCATTCTGTAGGTTGTATCTTCGCTCTGGTGTGATAGTTTCCTTTGCTATGGGAAGCTCTTTAGTTTAATTAGATACCATTTGTCAATTTTTACTTGTGTTGCAATTGCTTTTGACATGATATTGCCTAGATTTTCTTCTAAGGTTTGTATAGTTTTGGGTTTTATATTTAAGTCTTTAATCCATTTGGGGTTAATTTCTGTATAAAATGTAAGAAAGGGGTCCATTTTCAATTTTCTGCATATGGCTAGCCAGTTCTCCCCGTTTAATTTATTAAATAGGGAATCTTTTACTCATTGCTTGTTTTTGTCAAGTTTGTTGAAAATCAGATAGTTGTAGATGTACAGTCTTATTTCTGTGTTCTCTGTTCTGTTCCATTGGTCTACATGTCTGTTTTTGTACCAGAACCATGATGTTTTGTTATTGTAGCCTTGTACCATAGTTTGAAGTCAGGTAGCATGATTCCTCCAGAATTTTCTTCTTGCTTAAAATTATCTTGGCTATATGGGCCCTTTTTGCTTCCATATGAATTTTAAAGTAGTTTTTTTCTAATTCTGTGAAGAATACCAATGATAATTTAATGCAGATATCATTGAATCTACAAACAACTTAGCAGTGTAGCCATTTACATGATATTGATTTCTTCTATCCATAAGCATGGAATGCTTTTCCATATTTTTTGTGTGTGTCCTCTCTGATTTCCTTAAGCAGTGGTTTGTAGCTTTCCTTGAAGAGTTCCTTCACTTCCCTGGTTGGCTGTATGCCTAGGTATTTTATTCTCTTTATATAGCAGTTGTGAATAAAATTTCATTCACCATTTGACTCTCTGCTTGTCCATTGGTGGTATATAGGAATGTTTGTGATTTTAGCACGTTGATTTGCATCCTGAGGCTTTTTTGAAGTTGCTTACCAGTTTAAGAAGCTTTTGGGCTGAGATGATGGGGTTTTCAAGATAAGGATTATGTGATCTGCAAACAGAGGCAATTTGACTTTCTCTCTTCACATTTTAATACCCTTTTATTTCTTTATCTTGCCTGATTGCCCTGGCCAAATCTCCCAATACTACGTTGAATAGGAGTGGTGAGAGAGGGGAACTTTGTCTTCTGCCAGTTTTCAAGGGGAATGCTTACAAATTTTGCCTATTCAGTATGATATGGGCTGTGGTTTTGTCACAAATGACTCTGATTATTGTGAAGTGTGTTCCATAAATACCTAGTTGATTGAGAGTTTTTAGCATGAAGGGATGTTGAATTTTATTGAAGGCATTTTCTGTGTCAATTGAAATAATAATGTGTTTTTCATCTTTAGTTATGTTTATGTGATAAATTACTTTTATTAATTTGTATATGTTGAACCAGCCTTGCATCCAGGGATGAAAACGACTTAATGATGATAGATAAACTTTTTGATGTGTTTCTGGGTTAAGTTTGCCAGTATTTCTTATATTATACAATAATTTTATGTGCATAAATTTCAATGAAGCTATTCACCAGTTATAGAATTCACTATACAGAAGAGACTGAGTCTCAGAGAGCTTAAACTAAGTAACTTAATATCATATAGCTAATATTTTCTTGGGATGAGTGCCCAGAAGGAGGAGTAAGCTTACACCTTTGTTGTTTGGAGATCTCACCTATTCCAGCCTGTGGGCTATGGAGAGTCCAAGCAGACCAGGGCAAAGGCAGTTCCGAGTACGTCATGGCTGTTTTGTCAAGGTATGGACAGACTGCTTTTTTCTTTTTAGATAGGACTTCAGTCTACTCCTCCTCCTGGGAAGAGTCCTCCCAGCTGGGGCCTCTGGCCATACCTGCCCATAGCGTGGTGGCTCACGCCTGTAATCCAAGCACTTTGGAGGCCAAGACAGGCAGATTCCCTGAGGTCAGGAGTTCAAGACCAGCCTGACCGACATGGTAAAACCCCGTCTTAAAAATAAATAAATAAATAAAGTCTATGAACAGAATTCTGATTTATTCCTGGGACAAAGTGCCCAGGAGGAAGGTTGGACTATTATCTTTGTTGTTTGGGCATCTCAGTCAGTCCAACCTGTGGGCCTTGGAAAGCCTAAAACTATCAGGGGCTGAAGAGATACCCAACACAGCACAGATGCTCTACAAAAAAGCAGCCAGACTGCTTCTTTAAGTGGATCCCTAATCCCATTCCTCCTGTCTGAGTGAAACCTCCCAACTGGGGTCTCCAGCCATCTCCTACAGATGCATTCTGGCTGGCAAAAGATTAGTACATCCTGGGACAGAGCTCTCAGAGTAAGAGGCAGGCTGCCATCTTTACTGTTTCACATCCTCCACTGGTGATGCTTGCAGCAAAGGGAAACACTGAGATGGCTAGTGTCTGAGTAGACTCTCAGCAAACTGCAGCAGCACTATGGAACAGTGACCAGTCTGTTAAAAGAAAAGCAAACAAACAACAACAACAAAACTCCTTCCAAAGGTCAACAACCTCAAAGATTAAGGTTATGTAATTCCACAAAGATGAGAATCAGAGCAAACATATTGAAAACTCAAAAATCCAGAGTTTCCCCTTTCCTACAAATGACTACAACACCTCTCCAGCATGGTTTCAGAACTGGACTGATACTGAGATAGCTGAAATGACAGAAGTAGAGCTTCAGAATGTAGACAAAAATGAATTTCACTGAGCTAAAGGAACACGTTATAACCCATTGCAAGGAAGTTAAGATTCATGATCAAATAATGCAGGAGCTAAGATTCATGATAAAAGAATGCAGCAAAAATAGATAGTATTGAGAGGAACATAACTGACTTGATAGAGCTGAAAAACACATAATAACTTCAAAATGCAATTATAAGTATTAATAGTAGAATAGACCAAGCAGGGGAAAGAATCCCAGAGACTGAAGACTGTCTTTCTGAAATAAGATAGGCGGACAATAATAGAGAAAAAAAGAATAAAAAAGAATGAACAAAATTGCCACGAAATGTAGAATTATGTAATGAGACCAAATCTACAACTGATGACTGGAGTACCTGAAAAAGAGAGAAAGAACAAAACCAATCTGGAAAACATATTTTAGGATATCATCTAGGAGAACTTCCTTAACCTGGCTAGACAGGCCAACATTCAAATTCAGAAAATGCAGAGAACCCCAGTAAGATACTCCATGAGATCACCCCAAGACATATAATTGTCAGATTTAATCAAAACAGCATGATACTGGTACCAAAACATATAGATCCATGGAACAGAACAGAGGCCTTGGAAGTAATGCCACACATCTACAACCATCTGATCTTTGAAAAACCTGACAAAAACAAGCAATGGGGAAAGGATCCCCTGTTTAATAAATGGTGTTGAGAAAACTGGCTAGCCATGTGCAGAAAGCTGAAACTGAACCCTTTCCTTACACTTTACACAAAAATTAACTCCAGATGGATTAAAGATTTAAACTTAAGACCTAACACCATAAAAATGCTAGAAGAAAACCTAGGCAACACTATTCAGGACATAGGCATAACCAAGGACTTCATGACTAAAACACCAAAAGCAATGGCTACAAAACCCAAAATAGACAAATGGGATCTAATTAAACTTACGAGCTTCTGCACAGCAAAAGAAACAGTCGTTAGAGTGAACTGGCAATGAACAGAATGGGAAAAAATTTTCAATGACCACCCATCTGAAAAAGGAATAATATCCAGAATCTACAAAGAACTAAAGCAGATTAACAAATAAAAAACAAGCAAACCCATCAAAAAGTGGGCAAAAGATATGAACAGATACTTTTCAAAAGAAGACATTTATGCAGCCATTGTAAAAAAAAAAAAGAAAAAAGAAGAAAAAAGAAAATATGTTATGGGTAGCTAGAGAGACAGGACAGGTCAATTGTGAAGGGAAGCCCATCAGACTAATAGTGGACCTTTCAGTGGAAAACCTAGAAGCCAGAGATTAGAGGCTAATGTTCAACCTTCTTAAAGAAAAGAAATTTTAACCCAGAATTTCATATTCAGCTAAACTAAGCTTCATAAGCAAAGGAGAAATAAAATCCTTTTCAGACAAGCAAATGTTGAAGGAAATTGTTACCACCAGACCTGTCTGACAAGAGATCCTGAAGGAAGCAAAACATATAAAAAGGAAATACCATTACCAGCAACTACATAAACACACTGAAGTACACAGACTTATGACACAATGAAGCAACGTCATCATATGTCTGCAAAATAACCAGGTGGCATGATAATGACAGAATCAAATTCACACATAGCAATACTAAACTTAAAGGTAAATAGGCTAAATGCCTGAAGACAAAGAGTGAAAAGTTGGATAAAGAACCAAGACCTATTGGTATGCTGTCTCCAGGTGAACCATCTGGCATGCAAAGATACACATAGGCCCAAAATAAAGGATGGAGAAAAATTTACCAAACAAATAGAAAACAGAAAAAAAGCACGGGTTGCAATTCTATATTCTGACCAAACAGACTTTAAACCAAAAAAGACAAAGAAGGGCATTGCATAATTGTAAAGGGTTCAATGGAACATGAAGAGCTGACTACTCTAAATATGTACCCAATCCAAGATAACCCAGATTCATAGAGCAAGTTCTTAGAGACCTTCAACGAGACTTAAATTCCCATACAATAATAATGGGAAACTTTAAAGCCCCACTGACAATATGAGACAAATCATTGAGACAGAAAATTAACAAAGATATTTATGACCTGAATTCAGCTCTGGATCAAGTATATGTGGTAGATATCTAAAAAACTCTCCACCCCAAAACAACAGAATATACATTTTTTTCTCATTGCCACATAGCACTTACTCTAAAATTGATCATGTAACCTGAAAAGCAAAAGATGCCTCAGCAAACTCAAACAAAACTCAAATTATAACAGTCTCTCCAAACACAGGACAGTCAAATTAGAACGCAAGATTTGGAAATTCACTCAAAACCATACAAATTCATAGAAATTGAACAACCTGCTCCTGAATAATTTTTTGATAAATAATGAAATTAGGGCAAAAATCAAGAAGTGCTTTGAAACTAATGAGAACAAAGATACAGCATGCCAGAATCTCTGGGATTCAGCTAAAGAAGTATTAAGAGGAAACTTTATAGTACTAAACACCCAGATCAAAACGCTAGAAAGATCTCCAGTTAACAACCTAGTATCACAACTAAAAGAACGAGAGAACCAAGTGCAAACAAACACCAAAGCCAGCAGAATACAAGAAATAACCAAGATCAGAGCTGCACTGAAGGAGACAGAGACACCAAAAAACCCTTCAAGAGACCAATAAATCCAGGAACTGGTTTCTTGAAAAAAATAATGTAATAGATTGACTGCTAGCTAAACTAAAAAAGAAAAAAAAAAAAAAGGAAGATTCAAATAAACACTATTAGAAAGGACAAAAGGGATATTACCATTGATGACATTAGATCATATTATAGACACCCCTCTATACATCAACTGTATCTAGAAGAAATGGATAAATTCCTGGATGCATACACCATCCCAAGGCTGAACCAGAAATAAATTTAATTATTTGAGGCCAGGCTCACTCCTATAATCCCAGCACTTTGGGAGGCCAATTGGTGGATACTTGAGGTCAGGCATTCGAGACCAGCCTGGTTACCATGGTGAAACCTCATCTCTACTAAAAATACAAAATTAGCTGGGAGTGGTGGCACATGCCTGTAATCCCAATTACTTGGGAGGCTAAAGCAAGAGAATCACTTGAACCTGAAAGTTGGAGGTTGCACTGAGCCAGGATCACTCCACTGCACTCCAGCCTGGGCGACAGAATGAGACTCTGTCTCAAACAAACAAACAAACAAAAAGAAAAGAAAAGAAAAGAAATTTAATCACTGAACAGACCAATAACAAGTTCTGAAATTGAGGCAATAATAAATAGCCAAACAACCAAAAAATTTCCAAGACCAGATGGATTTATAGCTGAATTCTACCAGAGGTACAAAGAAGAGCTGGTACCATTCCTGCTGAAACTATTCCCAAAAATTGAAAAGGAGGTTATACTCTCTAACTCATTCTGTGAAACCAGCAACACCCTGATATCAAAACGTGGCAGAAATTTAAAAAAGAAAATTTCATGTCAATATTCTTGAACATCAATGCAAAAGTCCTCAAGAAAATACTAGCAAACCAAATTTAGCAGCATATCTAAAATCACAATTAAGTTGGCTTCATTCCTGGTATGCATGGCTACTTCAATGACACAAATCAATAAACGTGATTCACCTTTAATAAATTTCAGCATCCCTTCATATTAAAAACTCTCAATAAATTAGGTATTGAAAGAACATACCTCAAAATAGTAAGAGCCATTTATAACAAAACAACTAAGAATATCATACTGAATGTGCAGAAGCTGAATGCATACTCCTTGGCAAATGGCACAAGACAAGGTTGCTCTCTCTCTCCACTCCTATTCAATAATGTATTGGCAGTTCTAGTCAGGGCAATCAGGCAAAAAAAAAAAAAAAGAAAGAAAGAAAGAAAAAGAAACAAAGCATATTCAAATAGGAAATAAGGAAGTTAAACTGTCTTTGCTTGCAGACTACATGATTCTATATCTAGAAATGCCATCATTTCAGCTTCATAAGCTAATAAGCAACTTCAACAAAGCCTCTGGATACAAAACTAATGTGCAAAAATTGTTATTATTCCTGTATACCAACAACAGGCAAACTGAGAGTCAAATCATGAATGAACTTTCATTCACAGTTACCATAAAAAGAATAAAATATCTAGAAATACAGCTAGCAAGGAAAGTGAAGGACCTGTTTAAGGAGAACTACAAACCATTGCTCAAAGAAAGCAGAGATGATCCCAATAAATGGAAAAACATTCTATGCTCACAGATAGGAAGATTCGATATCATGGAAATGACAATATTGCCCCAAACAATTTATAGATTCAATGCTATTCTCAGCTAACTACCATTGACATTTTTCCAAAAAATTGGAATAGAAAGCTACTTTAAAATTCATGTGTAACCAAAAAAGAGCCTGAATTGCCAAGGCAATCTAAGCAAAACAACAGAACTGGAGGCATCACCTTATCAGAATTCAAACTATACTACAGCGCAACAGTAATTCAAACAGCTTGCTACTGGTATAAAAACAGACACTGGTCTATATATACAAAAATATAGACCAATGGGAGAGAATAGAGAACCTAGAAATAAGATCACACACCTACAACCATCTGACCTTTGACAAACTTGCCAAAAACAAGCCATGGGGAATGCATTCCCTATTTAGTAAGTAGTGCTGGGATAACTGGCTAGCCATACACAGAAAACTACAATTGGATCCATTTGTTACACAAGATGGATTAAGTACTTAAATGGAAAATCTAAAACAAAAACAAACAACAACAACAACAACAACAACAAAAACCCTAGTAGATAACCTAGGCAATATCACTTAAGACATGGGCATGTGCAAAAATTTCATGACAAAGATGTCAAAAGAAATTTCCAGAAAAGCCAAAATTAACAAATGAGATCTAATTAAACTAAAGAGCTTCTGCGCAGCAAAAGAAACCATTAACAGAGTAAGCAGACAACCCACAGAATGGGAAAAAATTGGCAAAATATGCATCTGACAAAGGTCTAAAATCCACCACTTATAAGGAACTTAAACAAATTGTCAAGAAAAAAACAACCCTATTAAAAAGGGGGCAAATGACATAAACAGGCACTTCTCAAAAGAGGACATACATACAATGAACAAACATTTAAAAAAATCTCAACATCGCTGATCGTTAGAGAAATGCAAATCAAACCCATGATGAGATATCATTTCACACCAGTCAGAATAGCGATTTTTTAAAAGCCATAAAACAACAGATGCTGGTGAGGCTGTGGAAAAAAAAAAGCACTTTTACACAGTTGGTGGGAGTATAAAATTTCAACAATTGTTAAACACAGCTTGGAGATTCCTCAAAGACCTAGAGGCGAAAATCCCATTAAACCCAGCAATCCCATTACTGGGTGTATACCCAAGGAATATAAATTATTCTATTATAAAAACACATACATGCATATGTTTATGCAGCACTTCTTACAATAGCAAAGACATGGAGTTAATCTAAATGTCTATCAGTGATAAACCGGATAAACACAATGTGGTGCATATACATCATGGAATGCTATGCAGCCATGAAAATGAATGAGATCATGTCCTTTGCAGAGACATGAGTGAACATAGAAGCCATTATTCTTAGCAAATTAATGCAAGAACAGAAAACCAAATACTACATGTTCTCATATGGGGGAGCTAAATGATGAGAGCACATGAACACATGGTGGGGAACAACACATATTGGTGCCTGTTTGAGGGTGGGGGGTGGAAGGTGGGAGAGGATCAGGAAGAATAGCTAATAGATGCTCAGCCTAATACCTGGGTGATTGGATGATCTGTGCAACAAATCACCATGGCACACATTTACCTATGTAACGAACCTGCAAAGCCCGTACAAGTACGCCTGAACTTAAAATAAAATTTAGAAATAAAAATAAAAAAGTACTCTAATTGCTCCAGACAATAACTTTATAATTCAGTGCCTTTATTCATGCTACATACTTAGCTTTCATTAATTATTTCTCATTTTTTACAAGGTAAACTCTTTAGTCCTCAAGGTTCAACTCAGAAATGTAACAATTTTTCTGCTATGATCCCATACATTGAGCACATTACCTATCAAAGTGTTTACCACACTGCATTTTTGGGCATTCTTTTTTTTTTTTTTTTTCAGTTAGAATGTAAGCTATATTATTTCAGGCATATTTTAAAATTCATTTTAAATTCTTTGTGCCTAGTACAGTGTGGGACATATAAAATTTAAAAATTCCTAGATAAATAAAATGATGAAATAATGTCATTTATTACATAAATGCAGGTAAAAGAATTAAACTAGAGATTGTGGGATTATGTTATATTCTCAGACTTCTCCCTAAGTAGTTTTGTGATACTTATTGGAAAAGTCACATAACCCTATTGATTTCAATTTAATTATTATAATAAAGATATCTTTCACTTTTATCTGATTGTGTATTTTCAGTGTAGCACACAGATTTTTATACATTAGTGTAATATTAAATAATATGATGATAAAACTGTGAAGTGCTTCAAAGATCACATGGTATCTTATCTTGATTTTACAGATAGATAAACTGAAGCTAGAATGGTAATTTTACTTGACCAAGTACATGCAGACAGTTCATGGCCACTGTTTGAAGAGCATATTTTCTAACTCCTCAATCTAATCTTTCAATGTTTATCTCATTTGTTTATTCATCCAGAAAATGGTTATTGTATCCTAATTAACAGGCACTTTTTTACTACTTGCTACTTGTTATTTTCTCATTAGTATTACTTGAAAGAAATTATTTTCTTGGCCACTGTGAACAATCTTTCTTTAAAATAAATATTTCTCGATCATTGACCATACTCAATAAACTTCTTTTCCATTTATAACCCATGAAGTATATAAAGACAATATTTATTCATTAACTGGATATATATTGGCAGTACCATATGTGTCAAATAGAGTTTTCACTCCAAATCCAGATAGAGCCAAGATTTTCAATTCTACTAATATTGACTTTTATTTACAATGAGAAACAGATCTGTGTCTTTGAAACCATCTTGCTCACTAAAAGTGTCTTAGCTTTAGTTAACAAAAAGAGTGTTATTTTGACTAATATTCTATTAATCATGTATGTTATGTATACATGTGTGCAAATGAACCTGTACTCAGACAAAACTGGGTGAAGAGAATATCAGTGGAAAGGAAGTATATTACTTTTCCTATAAAAACTGTGTCTGAGTTGCTAAATTGAGCTCAAACCTTCAAGTAATAGCTTTGCCATTTCTAGGAAGTCTATAAACTTATAAAGAAACCATCTTTAGGTCTTTCTTGATGAACATTAGTTTTGTGAAATTTCAAGTTATCCTATTCAGCCTCCACTTTGGTGTTTATTTTGCTGTAAGAGAGGAAAAGGAGAAAATCAAGTAAGGTGAGATGGGAGGAGGACAAAGGAAAAGGAAGATATGAGAATAAAATGGGGAGCTGGTTGCTCAGTACGATGAAATAACCTATATCCATGAATGCCATGTGGTTTGCCCTATTCATTTAATATGATTAATTTATACTTGTGATATCTCTATGGAACACCTCAAAGTGGTTCAATAATTTTCTATGAAATTAGTCAAAGGTCTCGAAAATGTAGCTCTAAAATCAGCTAGGTGAAAGTACAGTCGTTCATTCACGTACACGAGAATGATGGGTTCTAGGACTCTGCGTAACTGAACTCATGCATGCTCAAGTCCAGCAGTTGCCCCTTCATAACCTGCATATACAAAAAGTTGGCCCTCATGAAGTGCTGTGGTGTGATCATAGCCCACTGTAGCCTGAAACTCCTGAGCTCAATTGATCTTCTCACCTCTGCCTCCCAAGTTGCTGGTATTATATGCATGAACCATTGTGTCGGGTTTATTTATGAGAATTCTAAAGGAAATCAGGAGAAAAATATGGTGAATAATAACTTTATCCTTTTAAAATTAAAGCTTTCTGTAAAACATATTTTCATTTTAAAATATTAGAACTTTTTGAGAGAAGACCTTGAGGACAAGGTTTTGATTTAATAATAAGCCTTAGTCATCACATACTATGAACCATACAAGAACCCTTCCTTGTGTTTCATGTATGTATTCATTTATACACATACATTGGTGCTGTCTTCCATCCATCTACCTGGCTTTTTATCTTGTTCTTCTTGCCCCAATCTTGACAACGCTAATTTTTTCATATGTATCATTGAATTCATTTGCTTTTTAAAATATGTAACCTTTTATGAGCATATGTATTTTTATTCTAATTTTAAAATGTAATGTTTGATACCTACAAAAGAATATATACATATACAAGCTATCAAGTATTATTATAAAATTACCATTTGTGTACTCACCAACCAACTGAAGAACAGCATCACCTATATTACGGTATCTACGTCTATGTTCGTTCCCTGTGCCACCTGTCTCTTCCTTCTACCTCTTGGAGGTAGCCACTCTTCTTAGATATATGTTGATTGTTTCCTTGCTTTTCCTGTAGTTTTATTACACACCTATATATATAAACAACATATTATTTTATTTTGTTTGTTTTGTGCTTTATTAAATAACAGTATTCTGTATATCATCTTATGAGACTTATCTTTTTTTTTTTTTTCTTTTAACCTTCTGTTTTTAGAATTCAGCAAAGTTGTGTGTGTCTGTTTGGCCGTATGGCTAAAATTTACTTGTTTTTACTGCTTTATTTAATTACATTGTATAAATAAAATATATTTTATTTATCTGCTTCCCCATCACTGGGTATTGGCATTGCTTTTAGTTATTACTGTTATTTGATTGTTGGTGGGTTTTTACTTTGTTTGCTATGATTAACAATGTTGCTACAAGTATTCTTATCATATTGATATGAAGAGAAGCACACAGGTGGCTGGGCATCAAGGGGAACACATCAGTGAAAAGATTCTATTGAATTGATTCTACTTTCCCCACTTTTCTTGGAGCTCTTGTTAAAGATTATCCAATTCAATACAGTAGTCTCCCTTTGTCTGTGGTTTTGCTTTCCATGGTTTCAGGTTTTCAGGTACTCATGTTCAACCATGATGCAGTAATAGATGAGTATGGTACAGTAAGATACTTTTTAAAAAAGGGATAGACATACTACATCAAA
Source organism: Saimiri boliviensis (assembly GCF_048565385.1). Lineage (NCBI taxonomy): Eukaryota > Metazoa > Chordata > Mammalia > Primates > Cebidae > Saimiri > Saimiri boliviensis. The sequence continues at coordinate 137,421,723 of NC_133470.1, forward strand.
TAACTTTTAATACAGTATATTGTTATAACTGTTCTATTTTATTTTTATTTTTTGTTAATCTCATCCTGTACTTAATTTATAATTAAATTAAACATGATATGTGTAGGTAAAAAAAAAAAAAAAAAAAAAAACAGTATATATAGGGTTTGGTACCATCCATGGTTTCAGGTATTGACTGGGGGTCTTAGGAATATCTCCATGAATAAGAGAGTATACTGTATACATGTGAGTTTCTTTCTGTTTCATTGGGCAATCTATATGAATGTTTTATTTTATTTTATTAGATTCAGAGGGTACATGTGCATGTTTGTTACATGAAAATTGTGCATAATGCTGGGGTTTGTAGTTCTAATGGACTTATCACTCAAATAGTGACCATTGTACTCAATAAGTAATTTTCCAATCCTCATACACATCTTTACCTCCCTCATTTTGTACTTTCCAGAATCTATTGTTTCAATCTTTATAGCTTTGACTATTCATTGTTTAGTTCCCACTCATAAGTGAGAACATGCAGTATTTTATTATCTGTTTAAAATTTATGTCAGTAAGAATAATGGCTTCCAGCTCCCTCTGTGTTGTGCATAGTATTCCATGGTATGAGAAATATATATATATAATGAGAAATATATATTTATCCAATCAAACACTGATAGACACTTAGGTTGTTTCTATGACTTCATTATTGTGAGTAGTGTTGAGATAAACATACAGGTGCAGGTATGTTTTCTGTATAATAACTTTTTTTAGTAAATAGTAGTTGGATTATTGAGTCAAATAATATTTAGAGGGGGTGTTGGGGGAGTGTTTTCATGTGCTCAAGCATTATTTTTTGAGTCCCAAACAATAGAATAAACTCTCTCAATTTTTTTTTTAAGTTTAGCGTTATTACTGTTGTGCTATTAGATAGTATGTTGTACTCATTCTTCCAATTTTTTTTTTTTTTTTGTACCTGTGTTTGTCCATTCTCACACTGCTATAAAAACTGCCTGAGACAGGGTACTTTGTAAAGGGTAGTGGTAAAATTGGCTCACAGTTCCACATGGCTGGGGCCTACTTGTTAATGAGATTGTTTGCTTCATTCTAATACATTTGTTTAAGTTTTTTATGGATGCTGGCTATTAGACCTTTTGCTGTATGCAGTATATCTCTCTTTATTTGCTTAATCTGACTAAAGGTTTGTCAATTTTAACTTTTCAAAAAGCAACTTTTTGTTTCATTGTTTTGTTTATTTCAAATGTATGTATTTCTTCTCTGTTCTTTATTCTTTTCTACTACTAAACTGGGCTTGGTTTTCTCTTGTTTTAGCTTATAAGAGACACAGTTAGTTTGTTTCTTTAAAATTTTTCTTCTTTTTTGACATAAGCATTAACAACTATAAGCTTTTCTTAGTACTGCTTTTGCTGTATTCCAAAGGTTTTGGTATATTGTGTTTTCATTATCAGTCATTTCAAACATTTTTCAACTTCTCTCTATCTTTTAAATTTATCCACTCATCATTCAGGGGCATATTGTTTAATTTCCATGTATTTGTATAGTTTTAAAATTCCTCTATGTATTTCTAGTTTTATTCTATCAAGGTCATGCAGGATGCTTGTTATTATTTCACATTTTTTGAACATTTTAAGACCTCTTTTATGACCTAGCATATAATTTATTATTAAAAGAGATTCATATTCTGAGGAAAAGATTGTGTATTATGTAGCCATTGAATAAAGTGTTCTGTAAATATCTATAATATACATTTGGTCTATACTGTAGATTAATTCAGATGTCTTGATTTTCTGTCTGGAAAATCTGTCTAATGTTGAAAATGGGGTGGTGAAGTCTCCCAATATTATAGTATAAGAGTCTATTTCTCTGTTTAGTTTTAATAATGTATCCTTTATATATGTGGGTGCTCCAGTGTTAGGTACATATGCATTTAAAATTGTTTTATCCTCTTGATGAATTGATCACTCTTCCATTATATGTTCATCTTTTTTGTCTCTTATATTCTGGAAATCTGCTTTGTCTGACACAAGTGTATCTACTCCTGATGTTTTTTTTTGTTTGTTTGTTTGTTTCAATTTTCATGTAATAGCTTCTTTTTATTTCATTCTTTTTAGTCTATGTGTGTCAATATAAGTTAAGTTTGTTTCCTGTAGGCAACAGATGAATGGGTTTTGTTTTTTCTTCCTTCAAGAAGCCTATTTCTTTTCATTGGAGAGTTTAGTCCACCTATATTCAAGGTTATTACTGATAAAAAAGAAATAAATTACACCTGTCATTTTCCTTCCTGTCTTTCTTCAGTGTAGTTGATTTTTTTTTTTCTGATGATATAGTATTCTTGTGTCTGTGTGTGTGTTTGTGTATCTCCTGAATGCTTCTTGGTTTAAGGTTACCATGAGGCTTGCAAATATAGTAAACGAATGAAGAAGAAGAGGAAGAGCAGGAAAAGGAAGAAAAAGAAGAAGATCTAATAAATGACTCAATATTTTAACTTTGTTCGGCTAATTTTTAACGTTTTAACATTTTATAGTTTCTATTTATATCCTATGGTACTGTATATGTCTTGAAAAGTAGATGTAGTAATTTTTTTCAAAATGTATCATTTAGTCTTTCTAACTAGTATATGAGTAGTTTACACATCACGGTTAGCCTTATAATATTCTGTGTCTTCCTGTGTACTTACTATTACCAGTGAGTTTTGTACCTTCAGGTGTTCATTTATTGCTCATTACATTCTTTTCTTTAGGATTGAAATATTTTCTTCAGCATTTCTTGTAGGATAATTCTGATGTTGATGAAATCTCTCAGCTTTTGTTTTGTTGGAAAGGTCTATATTTCTCCTTTATGTTTGAAGGATATTTTAACCAGATATATAATACTATTCTAAGATAATTTTTTTCTCTCTCTCAGCTGTTTAAATGTATGATGTCATTCTCTCCTGCCTGTAAGGTTTTCAATGTAAAATCTGCTCCCAGGTGTATTGGAGCTCCATTGTATGTTTCTTTTTTCAATTCTCTTGCTACTTTTAGAATTCTTATTTTATCTTTGATCTTTGTCGGTTTGATTATTGAATGCCTGAAGTAGTCTTCTTTGAACAAAATATCTTTGGTGTTCTATAACCTTCTTGTATTTGGATATTTATATCTTTCTCTATCTATGGAAACTTCTCTGTTGTTATTCCTTTTAATAAATTTTCTACCCGTATCTTTTTCTTTACCTCCTCTTTTAGACCAATAAGCCTTAGATTTGCTTTTTTTGAGGCTGATTTTTAAATTCTTTAAACATGCTTTATTGTTTTCTACGGCTTTTTCTTTTGTTTCCTCTGTGTATTTCCAAGTAGCCTGTCTTCAAGTTAACTAATTCTTTGTTCTGCTTGATCAGTTTTGCTATTAGAAGACTATTGCATTCTTCAGTATATCTATTGCATTTTTCTTCAGCTCCAGATTTTCTACTTGTTTTTTTTTCCATGACCCAATTTTATTTTATGAACATTGTGATTTTCTCTTACAGGCATGTGAAAGATTGTGAATATTTCTTTGCCTTTTTTTGCTGTAACTTCTGGGAATCTCAGAGCCCAATTTGTAGATTCCCTCAATTAAGTGATTGATGTGGGCTTTGAGAATTCACTTTGTCTCTGGCTTCATCTTAAGTTCATTCTGCTTGATTTTTAAAAATTATTTTAATCTCTTAGTGAAATTTTTTTGATAGAACTCTAAATTCTTTATCTGTATTATATTGAACTTAAGTTTCTTAAACACAGGTATTTTGATTTATTTTTCTGAAAGGTCACATATCTCTCTTTCTTCAGGATTTGTTTCTGGTGCCTTATTTAGATTATTTGGTGAGGTTATTTTTTACTGGCTGGTGTTGATGCTAGGGGATGTTCTTTGGGGTCTGGGCATTGAAGAATGTGTTAAGTATTGGGTTTGTTTACACCCATTCTTCTTGGAAAGTTGTTCCAGATATTTTAAAGGACGTGGTGTTGTGTTGTAAGCTATATCTGCTTTACAGGGAACCCCAAGCCCAATAATGCTGAGATTTTTTGCAGAATCATAGAGGTATCCCTTTGATGGTCTTGGACAAGAGCCAGGAAAGTTCTCTGGAGTAACAGGCAGAGACCTTTGTTCTCTTCCCTTATGTCCTCCCACACAAAGAGGTCTTTCTCCTCTCTCTCTCCCTCTTCTCTGTTCTCAGCCACATAAAACTTGAGGTGGGGTGACACAAGTACCCTTGTTGCCACCACCACTAAGTGAAACTAGCACAGCACTGGGTCTGGCCCTAAGCCTGCTGTAACCAGACCCTCACTACTGCCTATGTTTTCTCAAGTCCCTGGATCTCTACACTCAATAGGTGGCAAAGCCAACTATGCCTGTTGTTCCCGTAGGAGCAGCAAGTTCCCCAGGCCCTGGTGGGCACAAAAATAACATCCAAGATTCAGAGATTACAGTCTAATACTTTAAAGTCTACTTAGTTTTCTATTGTACTGCAGCTGAGATTGCACTCAAACCACAAGACGCAGTCCTTCTCACTCTCCCTTCCTCTTTCAAAGGTGAGGGAATCACCATCACCTCAGGCCATAGAGAGCTCTGCCAGAGTACCACTGATGTTCTCTTAACACGCAAGTGCTCTTAAGTCAGCTTGCGGTGAATGCTGCTTCACTTGAGACTCCCTTCGAGACAGTGGGCTCAGTAATGCATGTTTAAAACCAGGTACTACAAAAGCTGACCTAAATTGCTGTTCTTATGAAAGTGTATGTTTCTGTGTAGATAATTGTTAAATTATGTCCTTGCAGGAGGGAAAATAAGTGGAATCTTCTCTTATCTTGACCAATCTTCCAAAAATTATCTTTTAATTATCTGCCTTGATGATTTGTCTAGTGTTGTCAGCGGGGTGTAAAAATTTCCCACTGTTACTATATAACTAATTTTTTCTAAGTCTAGCAATATTTGTTTTGTAAATCTGGTTACTCTGGTATTGGGTTCATATATAGGATGATAATTCTTCTGATTGAATTAAATCCTTTTATCATTATAGAATTATGTAATGGCCTTCTTTTTCAACTTTGTTAAAGTTCATCTTTTTCTGATATAAAAACAGCAGTCCTGCTCTTTCTGTTTTCCGTGATTATGATATCTCTTACCCCACTTTTTTAATTGGGCCTGTGAGTGCCATTACATGTGAGGTTGGCTTCTTGAAGGCAGCAGTTTCTTGGGTATTTTTTCAATCCTGTTTTCCAATCTACATATTTTAAATGGAGGATTTGGACGATTTGCCTTCAATATTAATATTGACATGTGAGATTTAGTTTTTCAATAATGCTGTTAACTAGTTGCTTTGTAGTCTCAATTGTGTAATCCTTTCATAGGATCTGCCAAGTTTGTACATACATGTGCTTTTATAGTAGTGAGTATCATGTTTTCCTTTTCATATTTAGAACTCCTTTGCGTATTTCTTGTACAGACATGAATTTTACTGTTGGGAGAACAAGAAGGTGCCTTATTTTCTTTTTCTTTCCATGTTTAGTACTCCTTTGAGTATTTCTTGTAGAGGTAGTCTAGCAGTGATAAATTTCCTTTGCATTTGCTTGTCTGGGAAATACCTCTTTATTTCTCCTTTATTTATAAAGCTTAGTTTTCCAGGGTATAAAATTCTCGACTGGCATTTATTTTTCTTCAGGAAAGCTAAAAGTAAACCCCCAATCCTTCTCGTTTGTATGGTTTTTGCTAAGACTGTCACTATTGGTCTTTGGGGATTCTTTTTATAGGTGATTAGACCCTTTTCTCTATCTTTGAAATATTTTCTTGGATAGTCTGATGACTCTATGCCTTGGTAATGTTTGTCTTGTATAGTATTTCCCATATGTTACCTGAATTTCTTATATCTCAGTGTCTACTTCTCTAGCAAAATAAGAGAATTTTTCAAAATATTCCTTCAGATATATTTTCCAATTAGGTTACTTTCTGTCTTTCCTTACAAGAATGTCTACAAGTCATATTATTGTTATCTTTACACAATATCACATTTTTCAAAGTCTTTGTTCACTTTTTAAATTCTTACTTTAAATTTTTGTCTGACTGAGTTAATTTAAAAGATTTTCTTTCGTCCTCTTGGTCTTATCTATTGTTAAAGCTTTCAAATATGTTTTGAAAATTTTTAAATAAGATTTCAAATACAGAAGTTCTATGTTTGTGTGTGTTTTAATATTGTTATCTCAACTTTTATATCCTAGATTGCTTTTCTGGTTGTGTGTTTGTGTGTGTGTGTGTGTGTGTGTGTGTGTGTGTGTTGGTTTTCAGCTTTTTTTTTTTTATCTCATTGAGCTTCCTTACAATTCATTTTTAATTATTTATTAGTCATTTAAATGGTTTTATTTTGGTTAGGATCCATTGATAGAGAGCTGGCATGGTCTTTGGGGGTGTTACAACATTCTGTTTCCTCTTATGTGAAGCAATTGTTGCTTCTTATGTTTGAATTTACTTTCATTTTGGTGTGATTTCTCCCCTCCCCACTGAGGGTATGACTGTAGAGCATGCTGGACAGGATCTGTTTGTTTTGCTTCTATATCCCTGTGCACTTTTATTGTTTAGTTTTATGGTGCACTGTGCAATTCAGGCAAATGGCTGGGAGGTGATGCTTATGAATAAGAATCAGTTGCAGTAAAAGTGGATGACGATATACTTGATCTTTGTTTAATGTGTGGTGCTCTCTGTTGTCTCTGGTGATTGGCTGAAAGGTGTAATGCTCAGTGCCCTGAATTTTCTGTTTATCAGGGAACAGATGACTTCAAGAGGGAGACACACCAGAGCAGAGCTGAACTTCCTGGCCTGCCAAGTAATACCCCAATGATGAGCTTTGCATTTCTTATGGGGATGGGCTGAGGAAGCTCACACTGAAATGTAGTGAGGTGTCTGCACTGGGTGAGGGGTCTGCATTAGCTCCTAGACAGGTAGGAATGCAATATATTTTCCTATCACACCCATGTCCTGGGGATTATGACCCTCAGTTCAGATGCACTCTGTGGTCTACCTCTAGGCCACAACTTAGCTGAGAGCCTCAGAAGACACCTCACCTATGGTTCTTTGTAGGAATGTCTTTGGGGTAGATTATTCTCACTCAGTGCAGTACAAACAGCTATGTTGCTTGCCTGGTCTCCAACGTGGTAGCACTAATGCTTTTATAGAAAGGGGCTCTAGCTTCTGGCATTCATAGGTGGACGTAATGTGTGGTGGTGTTGGCTAGTTCAATTATACTGAGCTTAAATCTTGGGGATAATAATTAGATGACAGCTTGGTCAACTGGGCTAAGCAAACCTTTAATCTCTAGCCTCTTAGATGGCCCACTGGACAGCTTGAGTAACCTTGCAGAGACTGGGTGCAAACCAGGCCTGCAGCCTTGCTCTTGGATCCCCAGAATTCAGGTGCTGGCTGTGATGGGAAGAGACAGGCTCATCTCTGGGTCACCAGAAGAACTCTCAGGTGGAAGCAGAAAAAATGCTCAGGTGGTGAGAGCCCCAGGGCAGATCATAGGGCCATAAGGACTGGGGTCATAGAAGAGCTTCAGGTGGAAGTCAAAATGGTTAGTTGGGAGTAGGGTGGCTATACCACTGGCTCTTCACTGGAAAAGGCAAGCCAAGCCTCTCAGTTGGAGCAATAGAGGCTTTGAGGCACGTGCCCATTTGCATTTCCCTCCCACAGAACTGGCAGTGAATTTTACTGTTGCAGGGACATGAAAGTGCCTTATTTTCTCACTCTTTCTCTGGCCTGGGCATTGCAGGGGTAGTGATGGTGGTGGCTGTGACTGCTGTGAGAGCTGAAGGGTGGGTGCCTGGCTTCTGGAGACTTGGCTCTCCGAAGGGCCCACATAACATTCAGGTGGTGGCACAACCCTCAGGCAGTGGGAACTCCAGGGCCAATTACAGGTCTTCGGGGTCTGGGATTACTCTTGAAAGAGCTCTGGATGGCAGCTGAAATAGTTGAGTAGAAACAGGGCAGCTGTGTTGCTCATCTTTCACTGGGGAAGGCAAATTCTCCCAGCTGGAGCAAGGGAGGCTAGCAGCTGTGAAGTGCAAGGCCCTCTTGCACTTTTCTGCTGCAGGAGCAGTGGTGGTGGATTTTACTTCTGGGGGCATGTGAAGGTGCCCGATTTCCAGACTTTCTTCCTGGCCCAGAGGTGGCAGGTTTCCAGTCATTGTGAAAGCTGAAGGGTGAGTCACTGACCTTTGGTGGGTGGGCGCTCAGAACACTGCACCATGGTGAAAATGTACACAAGGAGGCAGAATGGCTACACCACAGACTTAACACTGAATGAAGACAAATCCCATTTAGTGAGGAGCAGCTCATCCATCAGTCACCACAGTGTGTACTCTGTACGTTGCTTTATACTCCAGTTAAGGTATCTGTCCTTTTGGTACGCCAAAGTACCTGACCTGCTTGCTTCCTCTCGGGCAGGGTGGTCACAGCTGGTGCTGGGCTGCTCAAGGATCAAAAGCCTGTGGGACTCCACATGGGTTTGAGCAGTACCTCTGTCCAGTTTCCAGGTAGCTCCCTGTATTTTACTAGAGGCCTGGGGATGGAGATCCAGGGGACTCTGCCATGGCTAGGGTTGTAAAAGTCCATGGTAGAAGTGTGGAAACCTGGGGGTCTTTTACTCTCTTACCTCTTCCCTGCATCAGGGAGCTTCACCTAGCTCTGTGGCAGTTCTATGCTCTGTGACAGTCCCAGCAGACACCATGGCTGCACAGGTTCATGGTGTTCTACTTTCCATGATTCCGCTCACTTCTCTGGTGAATTCTAGTTTGCTCTCTTATATGATCCACTTAAAGTGTTAAGATTTACTTACCATTCTTACTCCTCTATATGAGGGTGATATTCTCTAGCTGCTTCTAGTTAGCCATTGTGAATTAGATTCCCCATGTGACTGTTTTTATGCCAGTATCATTCTCTTTTATTTACTATAGTTTTATAATCTAGTTTAAAATCAGGGATTGTGATGCCTTCAGATTTTTCCTTCTTTCTCAAAATTGTTTTGGCTAATTGAGGTTTTTTTCTGATTTCACATGAAGTTTATGCTATTTAATATATTTCTTTTAAAATGTTATTGGAGTTTTATAGAGATTGCATTGAATCTATAAATCCCTTTATGTAGTATGCAAATTTAAATAATATTAATTCTTCAGTACATGAGCACTGGATATCTTTCCATGTATATGTGTCTTCTCAATGTATTTAATCAATGCCTTATAGTTTTCAGTACATAGATCTCTTATCTCTTTGGTTAAATTGATTTCTATGTATTTTATTTTTTTGGTACTATTGTAAGTGGGATTATATAAAAGTATTTTTGGGGATAGTTTGCGGTTAGTGTGTAAAAACCATTAATTTTATATGTTAAATTTATATCACATAACATTACTTAATTTTTTATTAGTTCTAACTGTGTTCTGTGCAGTTGTTATGGGGTTTTATATGGAAAATCATCTCAGCTGCAAACAGAGACTATTTTCCATCTTTCTTTCCAACTTAGATACCATTTATTTCTTTTTCTTGGATAATTTCTTTGGCTAAGGCTTCCATTACTATGTTAAATAGAAGTGGTGAGAGTGCGCACAATTGTCTTGTTCTTGATCTTACAGAAAAACACCTTCAGCTTTTCACTGTTGAGTATAGTATCTGTGAGCCTGTCATGTATGATATTCATTATGTTGAGTTAAATGTCTTCTATACCTAATTCGTTGAGAGTTTTCAAAATGATAGTGTTAAATTGTTTTAAATGCTTTTGCTGCATCTATTGAAATAGAAAAATTGATTATATGATTTGTGTCCTTCATTCCATTAAAGTGTGTTTCACATTGATTCATCGGCATATGTTGCATCCCAAGCATGCATCCCACTGAATTATGCTGTCTGATCCTTTTAATGTGCTGCAGAATTCAATTTGATAGTATTTTGTTGAGGACTCTTGCATCAATATTTATCAGTGTCATTTACTTGTAATTTTCAGTTCTGGTAGCATCCCTCCCTGGCTTTGATATAATGATAAAGCTAGCCTGATGAAAAAAAAAAATGGAAATAGTATCTTTCCTTTAATTTTTTTGGAAGAGTTTAACAGGGATTGATGTTGTTTGAATGCTTGCTAGAATTCACCTGTGAAGTTATCTATTCCTGAGCTTTTCTTATTTAAGAAATTATTGATTCAATATATCTGTTATTTGTCTGTTCAGATCTTCTATTTCATCATGATTCAATCTAAAATTTATTCATTATTTCTAAGTCATCCAGTTTGTTGTTCTATAATTTTTCATAGTAGTCTCTTATTATACTTTGTATTTCTGTAGTATCAGTTGTAATGACTCCTCATTCATTTATAGTTTTATTTAAAATATCTCTTTTTTTTTTCCTTGGCTCATTGCAAGTGTAACTGAAGGTTTGTCAATTCTGGTAATCTTAACAAAAAATTATATTGTCGTTTTTCTATTGTCTTTCAAGTCTCTATTTTATTTCTTTTTGTTCTAATCTTTATCTTTTTCTCATCCTGCTGATTTTGCACTTAGTTGGCTCTTCCTTTCTTTAGTTCAGTGAGTTATAATGTTAAGTTGTTTATTTGAGATTGTTCTTCTTTGTAATAGAGAAATTTATTGCTGTGAACTTCTCTGTTACAGCTGCCTTTGCTGGATTCCATGAGTTTTCGTAATTTTTTCCCCATTTTGGTCACAAAATACTTTTTGATTTTTTTTAAGTGTATTTATTTTTGTCTTATTGGTTTTTCAGGACCAAAAATTTAATTTCCCCACTTAAAATTTTTTTTTTCAAAATTTCTCTTATTATTGATTTGTAGTTTTATACCATTGTGTTTAGAGAAGATATTTAAGATTATTCTAATCTTCTTATATTTGTTCATAATCCAACTATGATTTAGACTATTTGTAATCCAACTTATGATTTCTCCTAAAGAATTTTTTGTGTGTGCTTCAGAAAAATGCATTTGATGAAATGTCCTGCATGTCTGTTAGGTATATTTGCTCTATTGTGTTATTTAAGTTTGCTCTTTCCTTAATAATTTTCTTTCTTGAATAATCTGTCCATTGTTGAAAGGGGGATATTAAATTCCTCTATTATTATCATATTGTTTATTTTTTCATTTATTTATGTTAAAATGTGCTTTATAAGTTGAGTTGTGCCAAGTGTTAGTGTATATGTGTGTATGGATAGATATAGATAGATAGATAGATAATCGATTAAGTATACCTAATTGTATATTAACTTTTTAAAGAGGAGATAATTGTGTGTGTATGTGTATACAGATTCTGAGTAAAAGTTTGTTTTGTAATAGCCACCTGATGCTTACTTCTGCTTACTATATGGATAGAATATGTTTGTTCATCCTTTTACTTTTAGTCTAGGTGTGTCTTTAAGGATTCAGTGAATCTTTTTTTGGTAGCATCTTTTTGGATTCTTTTGTTATTTTAATTTCATTCAATCACTCTGTGTCTTTTGATTAGAGAATGTAATATCTTTAAACTTAAAGTAATTATTGATATGTAAGAACCTATTCTTAATATTTTATTGATTGTTTACTGTTTTATACTTCATTTTTTCTTTTAATCTTGCTTTGTTCCTTCATGATTTGTTAAATTTCTGTGACATCGTGTTTTGATTCTTTTTTCTTTGTCTTTCATGTTTTTATTAGAAATGTTTTAATTGTGGGCACTATAGGCTTACATAAAATATCTTATAAAATTCTATTTTAGGCTACTAAGTTAACTGTAGTCCCGTATAAAAACTGTACACTTTTACTCTCCCCATTCACATTTTATATATTCATGTCACACTTTATATGATTAATTAATTGTGCCCATTAATGAATTACCCTAGCTATAGTTGTTTTAATACTTTTCTCTTTTAACTCTTAGACTATTTAAAAGTGATGTACACATCAATATTACAGTATTATAGTATTCTGAAATTAACTATCTATTTACCTTTACCAGTGAGTTCCATACTTTTATATATTTTCATGTGACTATTTAGCATCATTGCATCACAGCTCAAATAATTATCTTTTGCATTTCTTCTAGGACAGCTCTAGGGGTTATAAACTTTCTCAACAGTTGTTTTTCTGGGAATGTCTATATCTCATTCATTTCTGAAAGACAATTTTGCCATGTAAATTATTCTCAGTTGACACTTTTTTTTCTTTAAGTACTTTTAATATATTATCCCACTTTTTCCTGGCTTGCAAGATTTCTGTTAGGAAGTCTGTTGACACTTTTATGCAAGTTCCCTTTTATGTGATGGGCCCTTTCTTGTGCTGTTTTCAAGATTTCCTCTTTATCTTTGCTTTTGACAATTTGATCAGAATATATCTCTGCTTTCTTTTAAGTACTTCAAAGACCTTGCTTAGGGTACTTTAAATTTTGGATGTCCATATGCCTACCTCTATTTTGGAAGTTTTCAACTAGTATTTCTTTAAATAAGCTTTCTGCTTCTTGTTTCCCTCTCTATTCCCTTGGTTTTCTCATAATTCACATATTTATATCCTTGATGATGTCCTATAAGACTCTTTGCTTTCTTCACTTTTTAATTTATTTTGTTCCTCTTATTGGCTAACCTGTATTTGACTTCACCAAATCTTTTTTCTATATTAATGAATCTGACGTTGAAGGTCTCTATTGAACTTTTCAAATCTGTTTTGTATCCTTCCGCTACAGGATTCCCATTTGGGGTTTATATGATTTATATTTCTTCATTAAATTTCACCTTATTCATGCATTATTTTTCTACTTTCTTTAGATATCTATTTGTTTTTTTCTGTAGCTCAGTTAGCTTTAGGATAATTAGTTGAATTCTGTTTTCAAGTAATGTGTAGATCTTTATTTCTTTGTGGTCAAGTACTGGTTCTTTATCAGTTTACTTTAGCGGTGTCACATTTTTGTGATTCTTTGGTATGCATCGAGCCTAGTGTTGATGTCTGTGCATTTGGAAGAGCTACCACTTATTCTGCCTTTACAGACCGGTTTTTAAAGGGAAGGACCTTCTCCTGTTGGGTCTCTGAGTTAATGGGATTGCCTTGAAACCAGGTTATGTAACTAATAGGTCTGCCTGCAGTGGAATCTACAGATTGAAAGTTTGTTACCAGGGGCTATAGTGAGCATGGTTCCTGTCTGGTCCCTGGGTAGAGTGGACTGCCTTCATAATTTTGGTTAGTATGGCTGGAGCTGGGATGAGTGTCTACTTCAGGGGCTGCTGATGATCAGCTTCTAAGTAGATGCAGGGACTGGTATGGCTTCCTTTTGCTTGCTGGGAGGATTCCCAAAGGTTACTAGATAGACTGCTGGGATGCCAGTGCTGGCTTCCAACTGAGGCTAGAAGGGGCTAGAATCAAGTCACAGGGTTGCTTCAGGTTTCACATACAAGATCAACCATGTCTGTAAGCCTGCCTGTGGAAACACAGATTGGCATTTCATCCTCTGGGTCCTTTTTTGGGAAGGATTCTATTCATATTACTGCTGAGAGGGTCTGGAGCTGAGTCATAGGGATGTTTCAGGATATTTTGTGGGACTTATAAAGTCAGTAAACCGGCCCCAGGGACTAAGATGGATATATTTCCCCTGCATTGCTCTGTGATCAGGACTGTCTTTAAGTTACAACTGAGAAGGGATAAAGCCACATCTCAGGGCCATTTTAGGGTCTTCCATATGATCAAGATCAACATACCTGCCCCATTGACTTACACAGGATTTTCCCCTCTGGATTCCTGTGCTTCCAACAGTAATTATTTCACACTGCAGCTTAGAAAGCTAAAGGTTGATTTCTGAGTCATTTCTAAGTCCACAACTAGAATGACTAAGGCCAAAAGAGGTTGTGACCACAGGTCCACAGGAGGAAACGACTATTTCTGGATCTGAAGCCAGGACTGCAGTTTGCAAATCTGACACCTGTTATGATTTGTCTCTTCAGAATGGCCTTCCTATGTCTTATGCTCTACTGAGATATGACAACATTCTACCAAAATCCCAAAACTTCCACAAAGGTGCTTTTGTCAATGGATAGCTTTGAGCCAGTTGTTGCTGTGGGTGGATACAAGTAGAAGAGCTCCTGTACCATCATTTTGTTGATGTTGCTCTGCTTACGGGCCATTTGTATGTGTTCTTTGGAGAAATGTTTATTTAAGTACTTTCATGATTTTTGAATCTTTTTAGAAGTAGTATCAGTAATTTATATATTCTGAATATTAACCACTTTTAAATATATAATTTGAAAATATTTTCTCACATTCCATGGATTGCCTTTTCACTTTCTTCATAATGTCCTTTGAAGCAAAGTTTTGATTTGAAGTTTAACTTTTCTATTTTTTAAATTGCTTGTGCTTTTGGTACAATATCCAAGAAATACTTGTGAAATCCAGTATGTAAACATTTTTCTTTTGTATTAAGAGTTTTTTTTTTAGAGTTTTAGCTTTTAGGTTCAGGTATTTTATTTATTTTGAATTACTTTTCATATAAGGTATAATGTAAAGGTTCACCTTCTTTCTATTGCAAATGGGTATTGTTTTCTCAAGAACATTGTTGAGCAGATTTTTTCCCCATTGAATGGACTTGACACTCTTGTAAAAAATAATTTGATTATATACACAAGGGTTAATTGCTGAACTCTCTCTTCTATAGTATTTGACTATATGTATTTCTTTAAGCCATTACCACAATGTTTTGGTTACTGTACTTTTGCAGTAACTTTTTGAAATAAGGAAGTGTCAGAATTCCAGCTTTGTTCTTATTTTCACTACTCTTTCATTACTCTAAGTCCCTTATAATCCCAAATAGATTTTAGAAAAATTTTGCTATTTTGCAAAAGAGACAATCAAGATTTTGATATGGATTGCCTTAAATCTATAAATCCCTTTGTGAAGTGTAAAAATATTAACAATATTAAGTCTTAGTATCTATAATTCCATTCCATGTTCTTGTGTCTTCAGTTACTTCCAGCAACATTGTGTGTGTGTGTGTGTGTGTGTGTGTGTGTGTGTGTGTGTGTACAAGTCTTTTATCCACTTAGTTTTGTTGATTCCTAAGTAATTTATTATTTTGGTGCCATCGTAAATGTAAATTATTTCTTATCTTCTTTCAGATTTTTTATTATTATTGTAAAGGAATACAACTAATTTTGTACATTGATCATTGTATTTTTCAAATTTGCTAATTTTTAAATTAGCTCTGAATTTTTTTTTGTGATTTTTTGGGGGATTTTCTACATACAATATTATTTTCACTGTGAACAGATATAATAATGTTGCTTCCTTTTCAGTTTGGATGCCTTTTATTTTCCTTTCTGGCCTAACTTCTCTGACTAAAAGTTCAAGTACTACGTTGAATAGAAGTGGCAAAAGGAAGAACCTATGTTATGTTCCAAATCTTAGATAAAGGTCTCTGAGCCTTCACCATTGAGTCTGATGTTAGCTGTGGGCTTTTCATAAATATTCCATATTGTGTGGAAGTACTTTCCTTCTATTTGCAATGTAAGTGTTTTTAATCATGAAGGATATGTTAAATCTTGTCAAAGACTTTATGCATCAATTGAAATAATTGTGATTTCTATTGCCTTCATTCCGTTAGTGTGGTATACTCTATCGATTGATTATCTTATTTTAATTTTGATTTTTGTGTGTATATAGTAGGTATATATTGAAAGGTACATGAGATTTTTTGATACAGGAATTCAATGCATAGTAATCACCTCACGTAATGTGGGATAACCAATTTCTAGATATTTTCATATATAATTAAATTAATATTGACCACAGCAACACTGTTTTTCTATCAAATGCTAGATCTTATTCATTCATTCCAGCATTTTTGTGTCAGTTAACCTTCCGCATTCCCCTGACCACCACACTACCTTTACTCTGCAGAAGCTTTCTAACTGATGTGATCTCATGTATTTCCCTTGCTTTGGTTGCTTGTACATATGAGGTATTGCTTAAAAATTTTTTACCCCAGAACAATGTGCTATAGAGTTTCCCCAAAATTTTACTGTAGTAGTTTTATAGTTTGAGGTATTAGATTTAAATATTTAATCCATTTTGATTTGATTTTTGTTTATAGCAAGAGGGTAGTATTCTAAGTTTCATTCTTCTGCATATGGATATTCAGTTTTCCCGGCACTATTTATTCCCCAGCTTATTTTCTTGGCACCTTTGTTTAACATGAGTTCACTATAGGTGTGTGGATTTGCTTTGGGACCCTCTATTCTGTTCCATTGGTCTATGTGTCTGCTTTTATGACAGTACTCTGCTGTTTTGGTAACAGTAATTGTTGTCTAGTATAATTTGAAGTCAGGTAATATGATGCCACCAGTTTTGTTCTTTTGAGTTAAGATAGCTTTGTCTTTTCTGTTTCTTTTTTATGATTCCGCATAAACTGTATATATTTTTATTTGTGTGTGTGTTTTTTAATTGAGACAAAATGTCATTCTGTCACCTGGGATGGAGCACAGTGTCACTGTAACATGGCTAGCCTAAAAGTTCGAACCTGAGAAATGCCATTTCATAAAAGACAAAGCTGTTCTTAAAATAAGTTGTAACGGCTTCCCCATTCTCTTTGCAATAACTGCTGACCTTGGCTTCTATGAAAAGCGCTTGCTTTTGCTTATCAATAAGTGCTGAAAAGTTGCTTGCCCTGCATCCCCCCACCCTGAAACCAGCATGTGGTTTTTCAGCTTAAAAACCCCGCTCCCCCTGAACTCGGGCCACGGGTTGGAGAGACGCGAGTCCTCCGTGGTCGCCGGCAATAAATGACCCTGCAATTTGACATACTTTTGTCTTGGTGTTAACTTTTTATGCTCTGTCCTGTACAACATCACAGTCACAGCTCATTGCCTCAACCTCCTTGGGGCTCACAGTGACAGCCTCAACCTCCCTGGGGCTCAGCCAATCCTCCCAGCCCAACCTGCCAAGTAGCTGATGCACTCTTGAAAATACCACCTCCTGATTGGATCCCACGTAGCTGGGACTACAAATGTGTGCCACCATGCCTGATAAATTTTTGTATTTATTTATTTTTGTGGGGTAGAGATGGTGTTTTTTCATGTGTCCCAGGCTGCACAGAAGCTCTGGGTGATTCTGGAAATTCAAGGAAGGAAAGTAGACCTTCTAAACACTAGAACCAGTCTCTCTCTTTTCTCTTCTCTAATCCAGGCCTTCCCTCTTCCCATAGCATGACCATAAAGGGCATCTCAGAAAAAATTATAACCCAATGTTTTTCTCAATCTCTTTTTTGCAGTTCGGGGAACACTGTTAACACATGCTTCCAAGCCATTGTCACAATAGCTTTAGGAGTCAGGAAAGCCTCCAAATTAGCCCTAGGACATAATTTAACTGTTTACACTCCACATAATGTGGCAGGATCAGTGCCCTCTAGGGGGAGCTGTTAGCTAACAGCCAGTAAAGCAAGAAGTACATAAGGCAGGATAAGCAGTAGTCGCTCTAAATAATGGTTCTTTTCAGACACAAGCACTCTATTCCCTGAACGAATAGCTCTTATAAGAACAATTAAATTAAGCAAGGGAATGGTAGCTAACATTTATACCGACTCCAAGTATGGTTTCTTAGTTCTGCATGCCCATGCTGCCATCTGGAAGGAAAAACATTTTCTTACCATCAATGGATCTCCTATAAAATACCACCAGAAATTTAGCAAGTTATTATCCTCAGTTTTTTCTTCCCATGAGAAGTAGCAGTGATGCATTGTAGGAGACATGAAGAAGGAACAAATAAAGTAGTCAAAAGAAAGAAATTAGCTGATTAGGCAGTTAAGTCAGTAGCAAGGAAGCTGCAAGGCATTGATACAACTGGCAGAAGGCCAATCCCAGGACATAGAATCACCTTTATTTAACCCAGGATGTTTGGTATTAGTGAAAACTTTCATCTCTCTCTCCTTCCCTAGGCCAAGCTGGGAAGGGCTTCACACTGTTCTTGTTTCAACACCCTCAGCAGTAAACGTTACAGGAATCGACTCCTGGATACATCACACTCAAGTCAAAGCCCAAATAATAAGCTGAGGGAGCAACCCTTGACAGCCCAGAGGAACGTCCTGAATATCAGTGTGAAGAAATGACAGATCTTAAGCTGAAAATCATAAAATAAAGTAACTGAGTGAGGGCTACTCATCTTATTCATTCCCACTCCTACCGCACCAGATACTGTTATTTCTGCCTTTTCCCCTCTGATTCACCACCGAATATCTTTTTAATGCGTATTTGCAGGGAGAGTTTAATTATTCAAAGAATAGCATGTGTAACTTTGTAGATCCCCAAAGGGAAATCTTATATCTTAGCAAGTAAAGGTTTAAATGAAAATTATTTACTACACCACTCTTCTGGGAATTATTATCGTTGCGCTATTATTTGCAATAGAACTGTATACTGTGGCACCCATAATGCGGAATTCTGGTTGTAAAATTCTAATTGCGGTAATATTTTGCATGATTATCCTCCTTATAACAAAATTAATAATTGCAGGAAATATTTAGCCAAAGTTGTTTTGCTTATAGCAGGAGCAATAGTTACGGATAGGAAGTAAGCATAAAAATTTTACTATGGTTAAGCTTGATAGGACGTTTTATTGAAGATTGGTAATATGGTGCACTCTAAGCTATGAAAATAAGGTTATAAAGGGAGAAACTGTATATAAGGAATAATTTTGTATGGTTAATTCTTGTCCTAACAGGAAGCGACTGGTTGTTTAAAGGAAGAATGTTTAGGACAAATCAGAAAGTTTGAGTATGTTGTAAGAAGGTCTGTGAAAGTCATGAAATAATTTAATAATTAAAGAAATTGTCAAGATTAACACTAAAGTTATTTCAGCCACCCAATAATGTATTTCTCCCAATTATATTTCAAGTCATAAAAAAATGACTTAAGACTAAAATGATTCTCTAATGGAAAGGCAAGGGGGGAGTATATGCTTTTCTCAAGGAAATAGTTACTTTTATATTAATGCTTCTGGTAATGTACAGCAACCTCTGGTGGAAGCAAACCGGTATTGCAATCCATTGGTGTAACTAACAGAAAACTCTAGTCAGTTACAGTCTAATAGGACCCACACTCATGGTGGTCATCTTAAAACTCATATAAAACTCATATTTTAACCCTATATTTTAAATCCTGTAAAATGTATCTCTTTTCACCTAGAAACAATCAATCTCCAAACAATGCTGAGAACAGAGCCACTCGTCATTCTTCCAAGAACCCTTAGATCAACCTCAGAAGAAGACCCAACTGCTGTCCCCTCACACAATGCCCCTTTTCAGCAGGAAGTAGCCAGAAAGAATGATCATTCAGGCCAGGCACAGTGGCTCATACCTGTAATCCCAGCACTTTGGAAGGCTAAGTTGGGTGGATCACGAGGTCAGGAGTTCAAGACCAGTCTGGCCGATATAGTGAAACCCCATCTCTACTAAAAATACAAAAAATTAGCCAGATGTGGTGGTGTGCACCTGTTAACCCAGCTGCTTAGTAGGCTGAGGCTGGAGAATCACATGAAACTGGGTGGCAGAGGTTGCCATGAACCAAGATCGTACCATTGTACTCCAGCTCAGGCAACAGTGTGAGACTCTGTCATAAAGAAGAAGAAGAAACAAAAGGAATTGTCATTCAACACCCTCTAACAGCAGTTAGGTTTACTTCTTTTGAGTGGGAAATAGGTGTTATTAAGAAATAACTTTTAGGCAGCTAGAAAGGGTGAATGCTCTTGGTGGACTTTTCCTTTAATAAAAAGTGACCCCCCAAACCATTTTCTTTCTAACAGAAAGCAGATTGAAAAACCAGGCCAGCAAGCATTGATATGTAATTCAAGTGACTAAACACCAGGTCCACCCAACCTGGTAGTTCCTGCCCTCTTCTCCTTGACACTACATCTGCTAGGTGTCATGGCCACCTCTAGATAACACCACATAGGCAGGACATCATCGTGACCTACATTTGCATATTAAAAGGCTAGGATTGGGAGGCCAGTTATTTCACATGCTACGTGAGTGACGGCAGCTGGTCAAACAAATCCCCTGGGCCTTATGCAAATCACTCAGGGCTTCCTCCAGCCTCGTAATATAACCAACTGCTTTCTGCCACATATGGGGTTTCTCTGAAGTCCCCATCCCTCTGTATAGGGACGCCATTTTCTTTCTTTCTTCTTTCTTGCCTATTAAAGCTTCCACTCTTTAAAACCACTCCATGTGTGTCTGTGTACCCTGGTATTTCTCCAGTCATGGGAGCCACTTTATTGCTGTCTCTCATTTTTAGGTCTAGGAGTAATTAGGCTTTACATTTCAGAGCTACAGTGTTAGGTACATATATATTTCAAATTGCGATATGTTCCTGTTTGACTAGTCCTTTTATTATTATATAATGCCCCTCTTTGTCATTTTAAACTGCCGTTGTTTTAACGTTTGTTTTGTCTGATATAAAAATGACTACTCCTGCTCACTTTTGGTATCCATTTGTATAGAATATCAGAATATATTTGTTCACTTCTTTACCTTAAGTTTATGTGAGACCTAATGTGTCAGGTAAATTTCTTGAAGACAGCAGACACTTGGTTGGTGCATTCTCATCCATTCTGCTATTCTCTGTCTTATAAGTGAGGCATTTAGGCAATTTATATTCAACGTTAGTATTGAAATGTTAGGTACTATTCTATTCATTGTGCTATTCCTTACCTGAATACCTTGTTGTTATTTTAATTGTGTTGTATTTATAGGTCCTGTGAGATTTATGCTTTAGGGAGATTCTATTTTGGTGTATTTTGAAAATTTATTTCAAAATTCTGAGCTTCTTTTAGGAGTTCTTGTAATGTGGACTTGGTATTGGCAAATTCTCTTAGCATTTGTTTATCTGAAAAGACTATTTTTCCTTCATTTATGAAGCTTAGTTTCTCTGGATACAAAATCTTAGCTAATAATTGTTTCATTTAAGGAGGCTAAAGAGAGGACATTAATACCTTCTGCCTTGTAGGATTTCTGCTGAGAAATCTGCTGTTAATCTCAGAGGTTTTCAGGTTACCTAATGTTTTTACCTCACAGCTCTTAAGAATCTTTTCTTTTTGTTTTGACTTTAACCTGATGACTATGTGCTGAGGCGATGATCTTTTCATGATGAATTTCCCAGATGCTTGAGCTTCTTGTATTTGGCTGTTTAGATCTCTAGTAAGTATAGGGAAATTTTTCTTAATTATTCCCTCAAATATGTTTTTCAAACTTTTAGATTTCTCCTGTTTCTCAGGAACACCGATTATTCTTAGGTTTGGTCATTTAACACAATTCCAATTATTTCAACGCTTAGTTCTTTTTTTAAATTATGTTTTTCTTTGTCTTTGTGGGATTGGGATAATTCAAAAACATTTTCTTCAAGTTCTGAAGTTATTTCTTCTATTTCTTTAATTCTGTTGCTGAGACTTTCCAGTGCATTTTGCATTTCTCTAAGTGTGTCCTTTATTTCCAGAAGATATTGTTTTTTATTTACGTTGTATATCTCAGTGGAGATTGTTCCCATTGAAATCTTGTGGTTGTTATTTATTTATTTATTTATTTTTATTTCTTTAAGGTGAATTTAACCTTTCTCTGGTGCTTCCTTGATTAGCTTAATAATAAACCTTCTGACTACTTTTCCTGGCATTTTAGAGATTTCTTCTTGGTTTGAATCTATACCTCATAAGCTAGTCTGATGTTTTGGAGGAGTTAAAAAATCTTGTTTTATCATATTACCAGAATTAATTTTCTGGTTTTTGTTGTTGTTTGTTTGTTTGTTCGTTTGTTTTTCTTATTTGGGTAGATAATGTAAGAGGGAAGATATAGAATTCAAGGGGTACAGTTCAGATATTTTTTTTCCCCACAAGGTGCTCCTTTGATTTAGTGTTCTCCTTCTTCTCCTAGGGATGGGGCTTTCTGAAAAGCAATCTGCAG
Source organism: Saimiri boliviensis (assembly GCF_048565385.1). Lineage (NCBI taxonomy): Eukaryota > Metazoa > Chordata > Mammalia > Primates > Cebidae > Saimiri > Saimiri boliviensis. The sequence continues at coordinate 137,443,660 of NC_133470.1, forward strand.
TGACTGTTAATTCTCTTCTGAATCTATCCACCCAGCAGAGGTTCTGGGCTCTGGGCTGGTACCGTGGAGTGTCTGAAAAGAGTCCTGTGATGTGTTCTGTCTTCAGACCTCTCAACCATGGATACTACCACCTGTGCCAGTTGAAGTTGCAAGAAAGTGAAGTAAACTCTCTGAGGGTCCTTGGTTATATTTTGGTTAAGTGTGCTGGTTTTGTGTTGGTTGACCTCCAACGGGGTGGTGGAACTTTCAAGAGTGCATCAGCTGCAGTATTACAGGGAAAATACGAGCTTGCCCTAAGGTCAGATGGTGGGCAGGACCATGAAGCTCCCCCAGATCTCTATGGCCTTTTGTCTTTGGCTACCAGGGCAGGTAGGGAAAGACCATCGCATAGAGCCAGAGTTAGGCATGTTTGAGCTCAGACCCTCCTCCAGTGGGTCTTGTTGCAGCTGCTGTATAGGATGGGAGTGTAGTTCTCTGGCCAATAAAGTTATGTTCCCAGGAGGATTATGGCTGCCTCTGCTGCATCACACACGTTACCAGGAAAGTGGGGAGATGCCGGCAGCCACAAACCCTACCCAGCTTCCAGGCAGCCTGTAGCCCCAAAGGCTGGCCTCATTCCCAAAATGTACTCCCAACAGTACTGAGTTTATTTCCAGGTAGCCCATGAACAGTGTTGACAACTTGTCTTAGGCTACAAGCCTCCCAACTGAGAAAACAAGCAGACTCACAGTTTTGTTGGCTGTCCATGGAGCCCACAGCAGCAATTCACTTTTTTCAAAGAGTCTGTGGATCCTTTTGGCTTTCCCGGTATGTTCCTGCAGTAGTCCTTGGAGCAAAAGTTCACGATGTGAATCTCCAAATCCTGCTCTGTCCATCCATGTGGGAGTTGCAAGTTAGACCTGCCTCCTATCTGCCATTATTTTTTCTTATTTATTTTCTCTTGCTAATTTTAAGATTTTTAAAAAATCATTTAGAACATTTAAAACTATATGAAACATTATATATAGGCAAATTCATGTATAAAATAATAACATGTGTTCTACTTCTCTCAGCTTAATGATTGACATTTGGAAAAATATAAGTAGTGGTTTAGCTACTGAGAATAGCTCGGTAATAATTTTATAAGGGTAAGATTATGAGACTGTAATTTTCACTTTTATGCCTTCTAACCAACTTCTTTAAGGAATTTTTCTATAGAAATATGTATCTCGGGTTGGCTTCTCTTGAGAAAGAGTCTATAACAAGTTGTATCAACAACTAGAGGGGGGCCTTTCTAAATTTGAATTACTGGTGACATTTTTAATTTGAATTTATTTTTTAAAAAATTTATTTTTATTATTTTAAAAATTTTACTTTAGCTGGGCACGGTGGCTCAAGCCTGTCATCCCAGCACTTTGGGAGGCCGAGGCGGGTGGATCACGAGGTTGAATGATCGAGACTATGCTGGTCAACATGGTGAAACCCCGTCTCTACTAAAAATACAAAAAATTAGCTGGGCATGGTGGCGCGTGCCTGTAATCCCAGCTACTCAGGAGGCTGAGGCAGGAGAATTGTCTGAACCCAGGAGGCAGAGGTTGCACTCCAGCCTGGGTAACAAGAGCAAAAAAACTCTGTCTCAAAAAAAAAAAAAAATTTACTTTAAATTCTGGGATACATGTTCTGAACGTGCAGGTTTCTTACAAAGATATACATCTGCTGCGGTGGTTTGCTGCGCCTATCAACCTGTCATCTAGGTTTTAAGCACCACATGCATTAAGTATTTGTCCTAATGCTCTCCCTCTTCTTTCCCCCCACCTCCCGACAGGCCCCAGTATGTGACGTTCCTCTCCCTGTGTTCATGTATTCTCATTGTTCAACTCCCATTTCTAGCCCTTGTGAATTGGAGTTCACTCATGATTTGGCTCTCTGTTTGTCTGTTATTGGTGTATGGGAATGCTCATGATGTTTGCACCTTGATTTTGTATCCTGAGACTTTGCTGAAGTTGTTTATCAGCTTAAAGAATTTTTGGGCTGAGACAATGAGATTTTACAAATATACAATTATGTCATCTGCAAACAGAGACAATTTCACTTCCTCTCTTCCTATTTGAATACACTTTATTTCTTTCTTTTGCCTGGTTGTCCTGGTGGGATCCTTTCTTTACCCTTGACCTTTGAGAATTGGATTTTTAAATGTCTTAAGGTAATAGTTTTCTTTGGGTTTATTCTGACTGCTGTGCTATAACCTTCTTCTACCTGGATATTGATAATATTATCTAGGCTTTGGAATTTCTGTGTGGTTATCCCTTTGAATAAACTTACTGCCCCTATCTCTTTATATCCTCTTTAAGGGCAATAACTCCTAGCTTTGCTCTTTTGAGGCTATTTTCTAGACCATATGAGATCTAGAAAATTGTTTTTTAATTTTTTTTTCTTTCATCTCCTCTGACTGCGAATTTTTAGATCGATTGCCTTTAAGGTCAGTAACTCTCTCCTCAACTTGATAATTCCTGCTATTCATAAATTCTGATGCATTATCCAGCATGTCAATTGCATTTTTCAACCCTAGAATTTCTGCTTGATTCTTTTAATTTTTTTCAATATGTTAATTTAATTTATATGATAGAATTCTGAATACTTTCTCAGTGTTATCTAAAAGTTCATTGATTTTTCTCAAAACACTTATTGTGAATTCTCTACTTGAAAGGTCTCTGTTTCTTCAAGACTGGCCGCCTTTTTTTTTTTTCTTATTTAATTCATTTGATGAGGTCATGGTTTCCTGGATGGTCTTGATACTTATAGACATTTTTATGTGTTTGAGCACTGAAGAGTTATTTATGGTAGTCATCTCAGTCTTGACTTATTGGCAATCATTCTTTTGAAGAGACTTTCTAGACATTCCAAAGGTCTTGAGTGTTGTGATCTAAGCTGTATCTGCTCTAGAGGGAACCCCCAGCCCACTAGCATTCTTATTCTTGCAAACTCATAGAGGCACCACCTTGATTGTTTTGGGCAAGGATGAGGAGACTTCCCTGGATTACCAGGAGACACTCTTGTTCTCTACTTATTATCCCTGAAGCAAACATAGTATCTTTCTCTCTCTGTTCTGAGATACCTAAAGCTGGGGATGGAGCGACATAAGTACCCTTGTGGCCACAACTATAGGACTGTGCTGGGTGATACCTGAATGCAGCACAGCATTGGGTCTTGCCCAATGCCTGCTCTAACCACTCCCTGGCTACTGCATATATTATTTCAAGGCCCTGGTACTCTACAATCAGCAATTGGCACAGCCAGCCAGACTTGTGTATTTCCTTTCAGGATGCTGAATTTCCTCAGGTGATGGGCAGGCCGAGAGTTGCCACCTGAGAGGCAAGGTCTAGAGTCAAAAACCTTACAAGTCTACCTGGTATTCTATTTTACTGTGGCTGAGCTGGGACACAAACCACAGGACATTGTTTTTCCCTTTATTCCCTTGTCATTCCAAAAATAGAAGAGCTTCACCCAATGGTCACCACCATTGCAGTCCCAAGGGGAGTATTTCCAGATTCCTGCATATGTCTTTTTAAGGCCCAAGGGCTGTTAAGGCAGCTTATGATGAATGCTGTCAGGCCTGGAACTGACCCTTCAGGGAAGTGAGCTCCCCTATGGCCCAGGGCAGGTCCAGAAATGCTATCTAAGAGCTAAGTCCTGAAATCGAAGACCATAAGATCCTACTTAGTCCTGCTTGTGTTTGAGCTGTTACCTAAGGAGCAAGACAAAGTTCCCTTTATTTTTCTCAAGCAGAAGGAGTCTTCCCCTGTAGTCACCATGCCTACAAATGTGCTAAATCTCACCTAAAGCCAGCAAGTTTCAGAGGCTCATGCAAGGTCCTTGACAAACCACCTGGTTATCACTTCTGGCTTTTCTGAGCCCAAGAGCTCTTCAGGTAACTGGTGGTGAATCCTGCCTGGACTGGGTCCTTTTCTTCAAGGCATCATGTTCTTTTATGGCTGAGGTTGTTTCTAGAAATGCCACCCAAGAGCAGGTGACTGGAAAGGGGGCCTCATGACTCTGACCAGTGTCCTACCCTGCTGTGGTTGAGCTGGTATCCAAGGGACAAAACAAAGCCTCCCCATTTTTTTTTCAGCAGAGGGAGCAGGTCTCTTTTGAAGCCATGAACTGTGTAGCCTGGGGTTAGTGTGGTGGTGATGCCAGTACTTTCTTAGCCACCCTGGCTCGTGTCTAAGTAGGTTACACCCTCCAGTCCACCAGCTCAAGGCATAGTTCAGTACTAAGATTCCTCTAGGATTTGCAGTTCTTGTGGCCTAGACTGCCTTTCAAGTTTATTTGGGGTCCCAGAGACATTTATTCCGAAGTGGTGAGGTTTGCAAGAACGGTTTTTGACTACTGCTGGTTTGCTGGTATAAATGCTCCCTCCATGAGCAGGCATCGGCTGAGTTTGGTTCAGTTTTTTGTTTGTTAGTTAGTTAGTTAGTTTGTTTTTATAACAGGGCAGCACTGACTTTAATGCCTCCCAGTTCCTGCACTCTCCTCTTCACAGCTCACAAACATGCTCTCAGCACTACGCTGCCACGGCCAGCCGATCAGGAAAGAATGATGTTTCTCATTCAGTCTAAAATTTTGTCAATTTTTTTTTGAGAAAAAACAAAATGTTAGAATTTAACACGTATCTGCAGAAAAAAAAAGCTCCTTCATAAGAACAACAACAACAAAAAGAGATGAACACTCCCAGGACAGGGTTCTAAATTGATATTCCTGAAAGAGGTACTTAGGAGGTAGAAAAAACAGTTTTCGATTGACAATGTCATTCTTTTTAAAGAGCCAACTCATGGTTTCATGGGTATTTTATTGTTTTACTATTCTCTGTTATCTTCCTCTCTGCTCTTATGTTTATTATTTTCTGCTAGCTTTAGATTCTGTTTATCCCTATTTTTCTATTTTTTATTTCACAAAGCAAAAATCTAACTTATTAGTCTTTTTTTTATATTTTGTTTTTGATATGATATCTAAAATCTCAACACAAATCTTAAGGACATGCAGTTTATTCTGTATCTTATTCCTTGTCAAAATCCACTTGGCTATATTTGCTTTGGTCTATTTCGTAGCTCTCTACCATGTTCCACTGATACAGGTAGCTACTTTTTACCAATACCATGCTGTCTTAATTATTGTAACTTTATAAATCATGAAACCAGATAATATATGTTCAATTTTGTCCTCTTTCAGAATTCCTTTGGTTATTCTATTTTTTGCCCTTTCATATGCATTTTAGTTTCTGCTTCTCATTATATACAAGAATGTTTCTTGAGATTCTTAATTATCTATGGATTGTTGAATCTATAGATAAAATTTGGGGAAAATGACATCTTTCCCATATTAAGCATTACAGTCTATGAAAATTATGTTTCTATTTATTTACTGCATTCATCAGTGTTTTTTAGTTCACACTATAGAGAGCCTGCACATAATTTATTATTCTTCAACTATGTTTTTCATTTTTATGCAACTTTAAATGATATTAATTTATATTGTTAGTATATAAGAATACAATTGACTTCGATATTGACCTTGCATCTCGGGAGCTTATAAACTTGCTTATTAGTTTTAATGGCTTTTTGGCACTCTTTTCTAAATTTTCTGTATAGAAAATAATGTTATCTTTTGAAGACAGTTTAATTTCTCCCTTTAAAATCTTTAGGTCTTATTTCTATTTCTTGACTGATTGCTCCACTAGGAATTTGAATATGATATTGATTCGGACAGTTGGGAGAGAAGCTTCTTGATTTATTCTGAACTCTTGCCATTGTTAATGTTTAAACTACAGGATTTGGGTACAGGCTCTTTTATAAATTAAATATTTTCATGTTTATTACTAGTTCATTGAGAGGCTTTATATTTTTTTCCCTCATTTATTGAGATACGTGAGTTTTCTTTTCTTTTTTCTTTTTTCATGCTGCCATGAGAGACTTTTTTTTCAATTGTGTGGTATTTCATCTGCAGTCACTTAATAAGGCAAATTACATTAATATTTCAATTTTGGACTAGTGTTGTATTCCTGAAAAGAAATCATTTTGTTTCATGTTATACTATCCTTTTTTATGCATTTATGAATTTTAATATCTAATATTTTGTTGAGAATTTCTGTATTCATTATCATAAAATATATTAATATTTTCCTTTTTCAATGTCTTTATCTGATTTTGGTAATAAAATAATACTTCCATCATGAAATGAGTTTGTACATGTTTCTTCCTCCATTTTCCAGAATAAATTTTACAGAATTGGTAGTATTTCTTCCTCAAATGTTTGGTAGAATATGTCATTGAAATCATTGAGTTCAGAATTTTATTTATTGGAAGGTTTTAAAATACAGTTACAATTTCTTTACGCTTTGGGACTATTTGTTGTTTTCCATTATTAATGAGCTTTAGTAATTTATGTCTGTATTACTTTTCTCCTGCTGCTTCAACAAATAATCACATTCATAGTGTGTTAATGTAAATATATTATCTTACACTTCTCAAAGTCAGAAGCCTGACATGTGATTCATTGGGCTAAAATCAAGGTGTTGGCAAGACTGTGTTTATTTTTATTTTGAGGAGGCTGTAAGTGACAGTCTGTTTTTTTTTTTTATTGTTGCTGTTGTTGCTTTTCACCCCTTCTAATGGACACTTGCCTTGCTTGTTTTCAAGGAAGCCATCTTCAAGTTTAGCTACATCAAATCTCTCTCTGCCTCTCTTCTATGATCACATCTTGTATGTTTTCTACTGCTGCAATAAGAAATGTTAACAAATTTAGTGGCATCAAACAATACAAATTAATTATCTCACAGTTTTAAAAGTTGGATGTCGAAAATGGTTCTGCAGCATTAACATTACTTCTTTTAAAGCTTTAAGGCAAAAATTATTTTCTTTCTTTTTCTAGCTTTTAGAGGTTACCTACATTATTTGCAACATAGTCCTGTGTTACTCTAACTTCTTTTTCCATTGTTACCTTTCCTCCTCTGATGCTAACCCTCCTGTCTTTCTCTAATAAAGACTCTTGCGATTACATAGGGGTCACTGGACAATTCAGAATATTCTTCCATTTCAAAATCCTTAATAACATCAGCAAACTTTCTCTGCTATGTAAGGTAAAATATTCATAAATTCAAATAATTAGAATATGTCTATCTTTGGGGATAGTCACTATTTTGCCTACTTTATCTTTCATTCTGACTTTAACTAGGAATGGTTCTCTGCTGTTAAGAATTTCTATGATTAAGTTGTACTAAACCAGAAAATCCAGAATCACTTTTGCATTTCAAGATGTTTCACTTTACTCACATATTCAAGGTGACTTTGACAAGTAATGTTATATATTCATGAATTCTGGGTATTAGGAGGTGAACATATTTTGAAGAGCCATTATTCTGCTTACCACAACAGATTTAGAGGAATTGGTCCATTTCATTTGAGCATTAAATTTATCATTATAAATTTATTAATAGAATATTCTTATCATATTTTCATGTCTATGGAGTCAATATTGATGGTCACTCTTTTATTCCTGATATTGGTAATTGTGTCTTCTCTCTTTTTATTTTAATTACTCTGGCTAGAGGTTTATCGATTTTGTTGATGTTTTCAAAGAAACATATTTTTGTTCATTTTTTTGTCTAGTTTTGCTATGTTCAATTGACTTATGCTTTAATTTTTATTATTTACTTTTTTCTCTTCACTTTGAGTTTAATCTACTCCTCTTCTCTATTACTTAGGGTGGCTACCGATTTTAGATTTTTGGTTTTTATTTTTTCTACAAGTATTATTTGCATCAGATTTGCCCCTAAGCACCACTTTAGTGGCATCCTACAGGTTTTAATATGTTGTATTTTTGTTTTTATTCAGCTCAAAATATTTTAATTCCCCTAAGACTTCCTTTTTGATGTATGGATTGTTTAGAAGTTTGTATTTAATTCCCAAATATTCTCAAACTTTCCTATTGTCTTTCTGTAATTGGTTTTTAGTTTGTCTAGTTTGGAACATACTTTGTATAGTTTCTACTTATTTTAATTCATAAGGTTTATTTTATGGTTCAGAATATCATCTACCTTTGTGTCCAATGTACATCTCAGAAGAATGTATATTCATTCTGCTATTGTTAGGTAGAGTGTTCCATAAATATCAATGATAGTGTTGCTGAGATTATATGTATATTTATTGTTTTTCTGCCTGCTTATTTATCGATATCTCTGAGAAAATTGTTGAAGTCTCCAACTTTAATTGTGGATGTGGCTATTTGTCTTTTCAGCTCTATGAGTTTTGCTTCATGTATTTTATGACATGATATTTAGGAAGCAGTGCCTTTTTGAGGAATTGTTTCCTTTATTATTATTTGGTATCCCTATTTATATCTGATAACATTCCTTGTTTTGAAGTCCTAAGGATACAGTTTTGTTGTTCATCCCCACTGAATATTAAAGCTGTTTTTTGCATAAGCAAGTTAAGAAAAATTGGCCTGAATAAAATTTCTCTTATCCCCTTCCCCTAGGCAGTATCATGGAGCCAATTTTCTTGGGTTTTTCCCCACTTCCTTGTGAGAACCTGGTAAAGTTCCTGATGCCAAAGTTTTCAGCATGGTGCTGACCCCACTGTATTTACACAATTAAAGACTTTACACTTTCACCCTAGCTCATGTTCTTAGCCTGTAGCAGTTTGTTAAAACTTTTTAACTGCATCTCCTTAATTGTGTGTATATATATATATATATATATATATATATATATATATATATATAATATTCACTGGGGTATTCTCCTGATAAGCCAATGCTAGAGTCAAATTTTTTCTTATAAGTGGCAATCTTTCCCAAGGTTTTGGGTTAATTGGCCTTTGGCTTTAGCTCTCTGATGGACTCATGAAAAGTCCTTCATTTTCAGTGTTTCTGACATTTCTTATGGTAAGCATAGTAGGCGTGGTCTTCTTTTTAAGTTTCTATATCTCTGAGCAGAAACCACAAGTGACATTCACCACATACTCATCTGTGTTTCTAGAAAGAGAAATCTAGATTTCCTCCAACTTTCTAAAATCATAAACAATGCTACAATACATATACTTGTATATTCCCCTATGATCCTATGTGAGAATTTTTCTTGGTTACAGACCCAGGAGAGGGGTTAATAGGTCATAGCATATGAATGCACTTAATTCGGTTAGTTGCTGCCATACTGCTCTTCAGAATGGCTGTACATGTCTACATACTCACCAATGGTGAATGAAATCTGGTTTCTTATCCTGGTCAATATATAACATTATAAATTTTTCTAACCTTTGCAAATATAAATGGAAAGTGGCAAAGCATTGTTTTAATATACCTTTCTCTGATTCCTAATGATTTGCAACATATTTTCTTATGCTTATTGGATTACTGAGATGAGCTCAGTCGTGGAGACCCCCACCCAGGTGGCGCTGAAGGAATTAAGAAATAGATACAGAGATAAAGTGCAAAGTGGGACTATCAGGGGGCTAACAGCTTTCTGAGCTGAGAGCCTCAGGGGTTGACAACATTACGAGCTGAGAGCCTCAAGTAGATTCTGACCCACATATTTGTTCTCTATGAACAGGCGATTATTATGTACAAACAGGTATTCTGTGTTTTCTCATTGAACAAAAATAAACCAGGCAGGCAGCTGATGCCTCTTTACCACTAATCTAAGACAAACTGGAAAGTATTCTCCACGAGGGAGCCACGGGGGCAGGGTCACATATCCTGTGCTTAAAGAATTGTTTTAACTGGTGTATGATATACATATACTGTTTTGCTACTTTAGAATGCCCCAAGCAGTTTTCTACTTGGGGAACTGGCTTGGTTTTCCTTGCCATCACTCTCAGCAAACAATATAGTCCATCACGCAATCAGCATTGGATATCAGATTTTTCCTTCTCTGACTTTCTTATTCTTATATTTTCTCAAATTTATAATTTTACTTTTTTGTTGGTTCATATGTTTTTTTGTTGTTGGTGGTGGTGTTTATTCCAGATGTTATGTTGGTGCAAAGATAATTGTGGTTTTTGTCATTAAAATGATGGTAAAAGTTGCAAATACTTTTGCACCAGCCTAATATTAGCCCCTCAGAATTATAGACCTGGCAAGTATCTACTATCAGCAAGTTGACTGGAGTAATTTACTACACCAAAATATTTTATCTTGATATAGTCAATGCAAAAGAAAGAAAGTTTCTTATAGTTTGTGATTTGGGGACTTTAAGATGTTTTTTCTTACCTCTAGGTTGAACAAATTATAAGACTTTTTGGTCAACTAAGCAACATTTCAAATCTTATCACCAATGTTTGACATAGTATAAATTCAACCATGTAAATTAACCTGAATTTTTGAGACTTAGAGGAAAGAGTACTTTAGCAATGTAGTATAATATAACAAAAAGAATACTAGACTAAGAGTTAGAAGGCCACAGTTCTTCTTTCACCTTTACCATTTTCTAGTTGTGACCTTGGTAAACTCATAGCCTCAATGAACTTGAAAATAATTTATTGGGAAAGTGGAGATAATACCATCAGGTCTGCCTTAGATTACTATAAGGATTAAATGAGATCATTATTTTGAAAGTACTTTGAAAGTTGTGTATTGCAATTCAAATATAAAATAATGATGTAGTCAGTGTATATTTTGGTTTCATTTCACTAATGAGATTTTCTAAATCAGTGGGTTTCAGAACACAGCTTCAAATATACTAATAAATGTTCTTGCAAAATGAATTATATGTTCAAATAAGGTTGGTATTGTATTATTTAGGTCAGTTATTTACTGTGGAATTTCTTAGAACAATTACTCTTTTTAATTTTTTAATTTTTAATTTTCTGGGGGTTCATAGTAAGTGTATATATTTATGGGGTACATGAGATGTTTTGGTACAGGCATGCAATGTGACATATGCACATCATAAAAAAGATAGAGAGCCATTATTCTTCTACTATGCATTGAAATTTTTTTAAAGACTCATGAAATAGTATGATTTTTTTCCCCCACAGCTCTATGCTTATTGGGTCTGTTTCATAGGAAAACAATGAATATGTCTCAGAAAATATTTTATAAAATGCAAGTTTGAGAACATTTCATTCATTTAAAAAAAACGTAAATTCTTACTTATGTAAGACTCTGGGAATAGCACTTAACCTCTTAGGGTTGTAATTTATTCAGCCTTAAAAACAGGGATAAATAAGGCTATCAGAAGATAATGTATATAAAAATAAGTGCCTGGCAAATAGTAGGGAATCAATAAGTGGTTATAGTGGTTAGGTTTTGTTGTCGTTGTCGTTGTTGTTATTTTTGATATTATTATTAACAGTATCAATGTAAACACTGATCTCTGATCAGTAGCTTGTATTCATTAAATATCACTTTCCATTTTTATATCTAAGAGAATGTGGTAGAGGTTGTTAATATCTCCTTGCACCAAGAAATTTAGAGTATCCCTTCTAATATTGTAATTGAAATCTCAGCTGTGCTTGCTGTTACATTCTCTGCATCATTATTTCAGTCACCAATGAAATAAAAATGGTTGATTTTGAGCTATTTCTGTGGTTCTAATGTAAATGAGTTCATAAGGTAGGGAATTCCTTCATCCATAATCATGTTTTGGAGTGGAGTTTTTATTATGATATGTGATAATAATAAAGGTTTATTTTCCATCTTTTTCATTTATGATCAGCACTTATGTCTTCTTTTAAATATATTCTTCTTTATTCACTACTTTATATGTATGATATACTTTAGTTACCTCACTTAGATTATGAATTCACCTCACAAACAAAAGAAATTCACTGAATTTTGTTCAATGAGAACTTAAATAGCTACTCTTTCTAAATATTATTTTGGAACTTTCCTAAATCTATGAAACTACTACCTTCAGTGCATAACTTGTAGTTAAGCAAAATCAGTTCTTAAGAATTAAAATAATTTTCAATTTGTTGTTCGGCGAAAAGCACATGTGTTGTTCTGTGACATTCTTACTTGTGATGTTGTAATCTATAGAAACTTAGAATTCAACCAGAATTTCTTCAGTGCTAACTTTTGTAAGATTCCAATGAGGAGAATGCATTTTGATAGCCAGATCTTCTGTCCTGTCACCTTTCAAACACTCAGATTGTCAGTAGCCATTTCAGTTTGTATGTGATGATGAGACAAGCCAGTAACAGTCTTTGTCGTTTCACTTTGTCACACATTTTCTTCGGTAATAGTACTTGCCATTTCAATTTTTCACACGTTTTCTCCCCTCTTTCTCTAGTTTTTGCTCTCACTCTCGATCTCACTCTCTTACGTGTGTTTGTGCTGTGTGAGTAAAATCTACTCTCAGTAGCTGTCTGCCACAGCACACTCAACTGTAAGAAAGCTCAGCTTCAGAACTGTCAAAACAAAATGAAAATGAAGCAAATCGCAAAGGAGACAGTTTGCTAGAATTAGGCCAGCGGATCCCACTCTAGCTATGCCATGTTGCTATGGTTCATCAGGAAAACCTAAGTTAGGCAGGTATTTTACCCTTCCTTTTGCAGCCACTCTCACAGAAATATTATTCATCAAAAGAATATCCCCTAAAGCCTATTGTGCAAGAGTTGATTACCAAAGAGTAGTCAAGACCGACTTGTTCTGTCTCTCCCTTTGACGCTCATGCGAAGATACAAAGTTCCTCAGATGATAAGAGTATGAATATCACAGAAGATACTATGTATGTACCTGTTCTGGGTGTTACTGATTCACTTACAACCTTTTAATGAAATCCAAAACAATATCCTCTCAAGCTCAAGAGAAGCAGTGGGAAGAGTGACTCACAACGTTGCCCCAAAGCGTATTTCTTCAATGGGCTCAAGAGTGGCATAAAAACTGTTGGCTGCCCTTTGTATCCTATTGCAGTGAAACCATAATGGACATTGATCTGAAACTGTCTTTTCACTGAAGATACATACAAAGTAAAATCTAGGCTTTTCAAGGGGTAGAGTTGCCTATAAAGATAACTAGTCTATTGAGCCTACTTTGTTCCATATTCTTCTTTTAAGAGTCAGGTGATAGTGTACACTGAAGAAAAACAGCTCCTAAGCCCAGCACAGAAACATGCTGAGCCAGCTTTTCCCAAGGCCTACGCTACAGCCCTATGTGGGTGGTACATTAAGCATTCACTTTTTCAAGCCTGCAGGCTCTGCTGACATAATTGTTTTATAAGGCGTTCCCTAGGAACCTGAAAATAGGAACACCTTACGCACTGCCAAACAGTACTTTTCAGGCCTCAGGAGACTCAATCTTTTTATTTTTCTCCATGTATGTGGCAAATTAAAACAAAGAGTTCCTTTAAATTTATCTCTGTCCCAAATGCCAACCCCTGAGATGTTCAGAGATCATATTCGTATCCAGACTACTACTGCACAACCAACAGTTCACCTCTTATTACTTTCGACCCCCTAGCTGGCTTTCACTGCTGTTGGCTTAGCATCCTAATTCATGTGGTGTGACCTGGTGCCTTTGTAGCTCTGGTTGTTCAGTAAGGGAAATAAAGTCTCCAGTACTTCACCGTAGGAATTTCTGTTCCATGCGGATAACTGTCCTTGCTTTAAGATACTTCTAATATTCTACTTCAGTGGGAGGGAGAAAAAGTCAGTGATCATTTTTATGACACTATTAATTTGCAAAAGCTTGGTGAAAGTCAAAAGGAGTGTAGTATAAGATTAATGGAATTGTCTGTTTGAAAAGAAAGCTTTGAAGGAGTTAAATACTCAGGGTTGGATAAATAAAGTCTGTTTGATTAGAGGTAAAAATGAAGTTTTGAAATTGATCAAAGGTGAATATGATCCAGATAAAATGGATTTTACTACTAGAACTGAAAAACCATAGAATTTGACTACAGATATCATACTGACATCTTTTTAAATTTTAGTTAGTAGAAAGAGCATAGCTTTAGGATTGAAATCTTAGTTTTGACCTAGTTTTATTGATCATTACCCATGTGATCTCTAGTTGATTACTTCTTCCCTATTGGTTATAGATTAAGTAAATTTTTCATAAAATAAAGGATTTGGGAATAATTTCATAAGTCACTTTCTGCTCTGACACATAGGAACTCTGTAACATAAATTTTCTACTGGCGTAATCATTAGCACTAATCACAAAGTATTTCTTATATTTGACCTTCTGGAATTTTTCTGGCATCCTTGTGTTGTAGTAGAACTCTGTGATCAGCTCTTGAAAATTAGAATTTTTTGTAAGAATTTCTGTAAGCAGAAATGATATTATGTGTCACTGTGAACCAGAACATTCATTTATCAGTGTGATTCCGGAAATATTTTTCCCTTTTGCATGGCTACCAGCAAATTCAAGATTAGACCTACCCTGTCAACTTGGGTGTATGAGGTACTTCCATTAATACCACGCACATGCTACCCAACCAGTATGTGACAGGAGTAAATAATAAACATTTACAATGTTAACACTTTGAATTTGGAAACTTGTTTGCAATTGTTGCATACTTTAGCCTAAACCTAAAATATCTACTTCCCCTGTAAGACCCTGTTTTTTTAAAGAGAAAGATCATGATGTTGAGTCTTGGCAGAATTTCACCCTACAATCAAAGATGTTGAATAAATGCTGTCTTAATCGTTGACATTTCAGGAGAATTGGTGACAAAGTAACTGGGTTATAATAGAAAAAATAAGAAAGTAAGAATTATTCTTAAAACTCTCTTAGTTTCAATAAGATTAGTTGTTCTAGAAGACATAGGCCTTTATTAAGCAAATGCCAAATGATAATACGTTTGAAAATTGTAGAGGCAAGTAGGCTTTTAGTTCTATCTGTCTCCCTTGTTAAAATCTGATCAAGATTGCAACCCAATGGCTTATGCCCCAGTCAATGAGATTCATTGATTTTGAAGGCTTTCATTGCCACCTTGTGGATAAATGATGGCAGCAGTGTACTATGTGAGAGTACTTTCATAAATTATCTGGGAAATATGCTAAAACTTTCATCCTTCCAACTTGTCAAGTTTTAATTCAATGTTTTTGTTTTCTAGACCATAAGTAAGATTATAATTCATGTCACAGTTAGTGCCCTGTTTTATCTTGTTAGAATAAATAGTTGAAGAATCAGACCATTTTGTTGCTGATGATAGCTTGCAGTGCTTATTGATTTAAAATGCACATCCTATCAAAATTACCACATCAAAAGTTTCTGCTTTAATAGTATAAAAGGAGTGCCATTCAGAACAGCTGAGTTTCGGTGAAAGATTTGTGACTACTAGTTTCTGCCACCCCATGGGGGCTATCAGTAATTTTTTCACATAAGAACTAAGAATTTTTTGCTTTCAAGATAGTTAAGTGAAATATTTAAAATTATTTAGTAAAGGTTTTGGAATCAAATGTCAGCTCTTTAGAGTGGCATGACACATATGTATTCTGAATGATACTCCAAGTAAAAACATCTAAAACTACTGAATAAAATAAAAAAATGAATGCATCAATGAAATAGAAAGTAAGGCATACTCAGAGATTAAATGGTAAGCATAAAGAGGAACCCAAGCAGATCAGCTGGGCACTAAAATTACTTTTCACCTTGATGGCATTTGCCCAGCCTGAAAACTTTGATTTTCATATTTGTTTGTTTGTTTTATTTTTCTTATTTTTCTTTTATAGGGAGAAGCATAAAGGTGACAGAGGGCCTGCTATAGTTAGGAATTTTAATCAAGTAGTTGATGGAAAGGCTGTCTTATGTGAACGGTCTTCCAGCCCTCTCTCAGTTACATAGAAATGGGCCCTGGGCCCAAAACACTTCCTTACCGAGAAATAGAGTTCTCACCGTCTCTGCTGGATTTGTCACCTTGTTGGAAATACCTTTCTTCATTTCAGACTCAACATGTATTCCTTCGTTCTGTTAATATGGGTCATATGGCACTTGGTCAATCCCACTGCTTTATCTGATTCCTGTGGTTCTTTTGCTGCAACACAAGAGGAGTTTGTGCAGGCTAATATCCCTGCTTTGGGTGCTAGGTGGGACTCACTGCTTATACGGGGCTGATACACACTACTAAAGTTGGTCTTGCCCTGTTTCTTCTCTATGTGAGTTAAATATTCTTTCAGCCACTTCCTAATTGTACCGTGTTATCCTTGGAAACTCCAATATCGAGCTTCAGTGAACAAAAATGCTCAGGCTTCTATTCATGATGCCACTTGCTTGTCTGTTTTGCACAGCTAGCAGGGTCTTCAGTAGCACATACCATAGTGTGGTAGACATGAAATGGCTCCTTAGCCCCATTGTTCCAGAGTAGTGCTGGCTGGGCAGCAGGGATGGGGGAGGTAATAAGAGGCAGAGGGTGATAGACTGACTATGGCGATGACCTCCCTATGGCTGCACAGTGACAAATAAGATATAGCATCAATTGTCCCAGGGGTTACAGGTAATGTCTAGGGGAAGTAAAGGGCCCCCATGAAGACAGCTCCATCTAGTCCATAGTCCACGTTTCTTGCAGACATCAAATAAGATCTGTTTTCCTTCAGCGGAACCAGCAATAGTGTTGCAAAAAGCAAAGCTGTTGAAATAGAGTCTTTCTCTGAGAATGAAGTATTGAAAGGACAGATATGGAACAAAGCCAATGAAGAACAAAGTGAGTTCTTTTTTAGAAAAAAATCAGTTTGATGAAGGGTTACTGTAGACTTAAAGGTTTTGGATCAAAAACCCAGAAAGAAATGAAATAAAGTTCTTCAGGTCTCCATCAGAAACTAAGGGCTCTATACCCATATTAGTATAAAATGGAGAAAGAGGGAATTTAGATGTTTATGGGTCTCTTGGACACTAGTGTCCTCATGAAAATATTTCTAGGCCCTCATTAGGGTAAGATTAAGCTTTGGCATTGGCAGGGGATGGGGAGGCGGTGGTTGGTGTGAAAGCAGTGACCCTGACAGGTGTTTATGCATTTTATAGATGGGGCCCTTTGGGCCATTTTCAGTACTGGTAATGAGGTCATCATTGTTCCCACTACTAAGGACATTACACACGTTGACATTTTGGCTGTTTGCTGCACAAAATGTTACTGCCACCTGAAGGGGTAATCCTCATGCCAGCAAAAAATTAAAACCACAATAATCGATTTTATCCACTTTCACCTGCCACATAAGTTACCTAAGCCCCAGTGAGTTATTCAACAAAAGCAGTAGCATATACCAGGCAGAAACAGGAACATTACTTTTTTAAATTTATGATTTACTGTACACAGGGATGTGACAAACCACCCTGTCACAATTTAATAGCCCAATTTAGCCAATCAAAAAGGCACCCAAGATTTGAAAACTGACAATGGACTATGACAAGTTGAATGCCAATTTGAAAGCAGCCCTTTGCAGAAGCAGGTCTTGGTGACCATTATTCAGAGGCTGCCTCTGGGGGACCTTTGGGGCCTGCTCGTCTGATGTAACTGCAGGTGTCCTGAAATCCCGTACATCCACTGGTGGGAATCAAATACACACCCTGGTGGGAATATGTGGTATCAGGAAACCACGAATGAGGTGTGTCAGTCTTTTGGCGTTTGGGCAGATAACTTACTTGAGGTGGCCACCAGATACATTCCCTTTGGGCACTGATGGAGACTAAGTATATTGTGGCTGGAGCTCCAACTATGACAGTATGACCTAAACTGCCCACTTGAGTGCTTACAAACCCTACAGGTTCCACAGAGCTCAATCATCAAATGAAAATTATCTATTCATTATGAGGCCCATCTTTGAATCACGAGGTACTAACAAGGCTCCATAAACAAATAGCTAGCTTACCAGAAGAGACCAAATGATCCGCAGGGGATAATTTGGCCACTTTTGTGACTTCCTGGGGCCCAAGGTAGTTCCTGCCAACAATATAACATGAATTACTGATGGCTCTACAAAACTAAATACATGGAATCCACTGAGCCATAGCTACCATCTGATCTGTAGATGACTGTCTTTTATCTGAGATCAGACGTAGACATTCTACCACATGGGCTGTGCTATATGTTACAGTCACAGTTCTGGAGGCCACTCCTACCATCATGCCTTGCTACATTTTCACCAAGTCATGAGCTGTTGCCAATGGCCTCACAGTATGGTCAGGAAAATGGCTACTAAATGGCTGGACCGGTAAAAAAATTCTCTGTATGGGTACAAGGTCTATGGCAGCAACTTGCTGCCTTGTAAAAGCCAAAGAAATTCCAATAACTTAAGTAACATCTATGCAAGGGCCATCAAGAAGAACAACTTCCAGAGACTGAATGTGTCCCTAAAAATTCCTGTGTCGAAAATTAATTGCCAATATGATGGTATTTGGAGGCAGGGTCTTTGGGATGTGATTACATCATGAGGGTCCACCCTCATGAACAGACTTAGGGACCTTATAGAAAAAAAATGGTCCCAGAAAAATCACTTTTCTCATATGTCATGGAAATTTATTGATAGCAAAAAGACAACTATCTATGAACAATGAAGCAGGCCTTCATCAGACACTGAATCCACTGATGCCTTTCTTTTTGTCTGCCCAGCCTCAAGAACCATAAGAAATACACTTTTGTTGTGTATAAGCCACTCAGTTAATGGCATTTTGTTTTAGAAATCCAAACAAACTAAGACAACAACTTACCAGTTGGTGATCCCACCTAATAAAAGCCATTTGGAGGTTAAACACTGCACTCCAATGGAACAGAAACATGACACTGTAATGCATGTTAAGCAACACTGGGCTTAGAAGGGGTGGAAGACCAGGCAGTCACTCGATTAACCTGTGTTGGTGAAATTCTAGTTTTAGTATACTCAACAGTCCGATTTTCTTCTACTAAAATATACTTCTCAGGGATTGTTTGTTGCCCTAGCCACAGTGATGCCACTAATAGGGCCTTTCAACTGAAGCCTGAAGATAATGCTGCTTTTGGGTGCCTCCTTTCTGTGAGACCCATAGGTACAGGGGAAGGGACAACGTAAAATGGTGGTACTATGGCTCCCCTGGTCATGCTTGAGACCCCCAATCGACAACACAAGTGGGTGATATTACTGGTTATGCAAAGTTCATTCAGGATATAACTTCCCTCCCAGATTCAATGGCCAACGTGTTTGCATCAAGCACCAAGGGAAATAGATCTCTAAGGAAGTAATTGATAGGAGCATCTCTGGCCTCAGAAAGTTCATGGAGTGGGAAAGGGTTAGGAACATTAACTATTTTTCTTCTCAATCCTATAGAAGACTTTTCTGTGCCTGGTATGACAACCCAGATTTGAAAAATATAGCACAGCCATGGTTAGAGGAAATGAAGTCAAGCAATGCTGGATATGTCATTCTAGAATTAAGTCTCTTGTTTTGCACTCCCATTGTAATGGCTTGGCTCATAACACGACAACTTGGACCTTTTTCAAGCTGTCAGTGGGTAAAATTGCTGGGTGACTTTCTTAGGACTGATCCAGAATAAGGGTCTACCCTGCTTTGATATTACCTATGAAGCGACGGGAAAAGACTCCCATACCTGCATAGGTATCGCTGATATAAACCCAATGTCCTCTGGGTCTAAGTGGTTATCCTGCCTCAGCCTCCTGAGGAGCTGGGATTACAGGTGCACCCCACCATGCCAAGCTAATTTTTGTATTTTTAGTAGAGACAGGGTTTTCCCGCATTGGCCAGGCTTGTCTGGAACTCCTGACCTCGTGATCCACCCACCTCAGCCTCCCAAAGTGCTGGGATAACAGGTGTGAGCCATCACATCTGGCCACACTGATCTATATTCACGTAACCATACCATATGTAAGTTTTATTTTCCTGCAACCACATGGTAAAAGCAGGCTGTGATTGTATGTAGCTAGAATAGCCAGCATTATGACAGCAAATTCCTGACAGATATCACTTCAGTTTATGTATTCCTTTGGTTTATGTATTCCTCTTTCGATCCCAAAGGGCAATGGAATGCTGTCCCCTAAAAGAGGATTCTTGTTGTTTCAGAGTCCTAGGGCACACTGGACCTGTCGAGGGCAGGAAAGGATCCACTCTATTAACCCACTACAGAGTTGCTTGCTGTACACTCCCAGGAAGACAAGCTGACACCCAGTTTAATGTTGATGCCTGCATTCTAACACCAGGCATAGGCATACAGACTCTAGAAAAAATGATGTGCAACCTGTTCTTAACCATGGGAAAAATAGTGTCCAAGCCATTCAAGACCAACAAGACTTATTAAATTTACTCAAGGTAGTGATGGATAACCAAACAGTCCTCAGTTGTCTGCTGACTGAACAGGTGTTATTGTCAGCACCTCGTGCTGTGTATGTATCAGTAATTTGGAGAGAGTAGAAACCAAGCTGTAGAATATGCACACTTACTTGGAATGGTTATAGACTCGACACTTAACACTTTTCTCTTTTTTACCCCTTCATTGACTTCTTCAAGGTACTTGGGGTTCCTGATTGACAATCATCCTCCTGGGAAGCCTGATTATTTTTCTAGGTCTGATTCTCCTTATAACTTTAGCAAAGTGCTGTCTCAAAATCACAAGAGGACTCTATGAACAAAATATATAGGGAAGTGGACTTGAAGAAAACAGTCTCATGCACTTATTTCATCATTTGACCCCCCACCTTGACCACATAAGAATGGGTCTAGGGCTGAAAACATTTCCTTGCCAAGAGATAAAGAGTTCCCACAGTCTGCTGGATTTGTCATATTGTGTGGAAATATCTTTTCCTGTTTCAGACTCAGTGTGTAATGCTTTGTTTTGCTTAAACACATGTGTCATATGGCACCTGGCCATCCCTACCACTGTATTTATCCCCTGCAGAGAGGAAATGGGGTCCTTCTGTTGCAACACAAGAGGGGTGTGTGCAAGTCAATTATTCTGCTTTGACTGCCAGAAGGAACCTGCTGGTCATATGGAGTCAATACCCACTTTCGAAGCTGGTCTTTCTCTGTATTTTCTTTATGTGAATAGAGTATTGGTTCATTTCGTGTTTGACTGTGCTTTGCTTTCCTTGGCAACTCCAATACCAACCTGCAGTGGACAGAAGTGCTCAGACTTCTACTCTTGATAATAAGCCACAGATACCTTTACTGAATGAATACTCTGGACAGAGAGGAATGAATCATACTATGATTAAAGTTTTAAAACCCAGTAGGTATAATTACACTAGGGGAAATTGTCTATGGGTATAGAAGGACTCTGTGTACTATTTTTGCAAATTTTCTGTAAATCGTAAACTACTGCAAAGTAAAAAATTTATTTCCACAAAAACAGTAGATGAATCATATCTTTCAAGAATAGGTAGATATACTTCTTCTGGGACATTAAAACAGATTATCAATAACCATGATCTTAAAGGATGTTATTTGAGCAAAAAGCAAGTGTATCTAGATAAAAGTTTTATGATGCAAGGGAAATAAAGAATGAATAAAATGGTTATTAACTTAAATAAGCAACGCTTTTATAAATCAATAATAGTAATCTCATATAAAGTAAAAAAAAATAGAATAAAAACAAGCTAGAAGTAAAGTATACGACAACAATAGTATATATGTAAAAGGTAGCTTATCAAGGACAAAGTGATCCACGGACCTAGTGTTATGAAGGAGAAAAGTACAAGTATTGGTTAACTTTATAATTCAATTATTTAGGCAGTGATATTAGGATTTTTAAAAAAAATGTCTAAACGAATAAAAATCACAGTGAACAATTCCAAAATATTAGAGAGAAGATAAACATGATAAATCATTCAAATTTTAAAAAGGAGATAAATGGCAATAAAGATAATTCAAGACAAATAAAAAACACAAAACTAGATGATACATAAATTTAAAATTTATTAGTAACAAGTAAGTACAAATAAACCAAATATTTAAGAGGTAAATTTTGTCAGCCTGAATAAAAGTAAAATATAAGGAAACAATATTGAGCCAAGTGCTGTTTTTAATTTTTTTTTATTATTTTAAAAAATATTTGTGTGTACATAGTAGGTATTTTTTATCTATGGGGTACATAAAATGTTTTGATAATGGCATGCAATGTGACATAAGTGCATTATGGAGAATGGAGTATTAATCCCATCAACCATTTATCTTTTGACTTACAAACCATCCAATTAACATTTCTATTATTTAAAAATACACAGTTATTATTGACAGCAGTCACACTATTGTGCCTTCAAATAGTAGGTCTTATTCTATTTCTTTTTCTATTCATTAACCATCACCACCTTCCTCTTAACCCCTAGGACTCTTCCCAACCTCAGTAATTATCTCTCTACCTTCTATGACCGTGAGTTCAATTGTTTTGATTTTTAGATCCCACAAATAAGTGACGACTTGCAATGTTTATCTTTCTGTTACTAGCTTATTTCAGTTAACACAAAAATCTCCAATTCCATCCAAGTTGTTGCAAAAGACTGCATTTCATTATTCCTTATGGCTGAATAGTACTCCATTGTCTATATGTACTGCATTTTCTTTATGCATTTATCTCTTGAGGGTCACTTACGTTGCTACTAAAGCTTAACTACCGTAAACAATGCTGCAAGAAATATGGGAGTGCAGGTATCTCTTTGATATACTGATTTCCCTTCTTTGGAGTAAACATCCAGGAGTGGGATTTGCTGGATCATATGATAGCTCAATGTTTACTTTACTAAGAAACCACCAACATGTTCTCCATAGTGATTGAACTAATCTATATCCCCACTAACGTCATAGGTGTTCAATTTTCTAAACATCTTCATCAGCATTTGCTATTGTCTGTCATTTTGATTTAAGACATTTTAACTGGGATGAGAGATATATCTTTGTAGTTTAGATTTCTGTTTCTCTGATGATCCGTGATGTTGAGCACCTTTTCATATGCCTGTTTGCCATCTGTATGTCTTCGTTTGAGAAATGTGTATTCAAATATTTTGCCCAATTTTTAATCAGATTATTACCATTTTCTGCTATAGTTGTTTGTGCTCCTTAAATATTTTAATTATTAATCCTCTGTCAGAGTGCTAGTTTAAAAATACTATCTCTCATTCTGTGAATTGTCTCTATATTTTCTTGATTGTTTGTCATGCAGAAGCTTTTTAACTTAATGCGATCCCATTTTTTCATGTTTTCTTTGATTCCCTGTGCTTGTGGTTTTTTGCTTAAGAAACATTTTTCCAGACCAATGTCCTGTATACTTTCCCCAAAGTTTTCTTGTAGCTTTATAGCTTGAGGTCATTTATGTCTTTATTTCAAATTGCTTTTTGTATATGGCAGGAGATAGGGGTCTATTTTTTTTTTCTTTTTCATATTTATATCCAGTTTTCCCAGCACCCTTTATTGAAGAGACTATCTTTTCCCCAGTGTGTGTTCTTGAAACGTTCATCAAAAAAGAGTTCGCTGTAGGTGTGTTTGTTTCTGGGTTCTCTGTTCTGTTCCATTAGTCTATGTGGCTGTCTCGATGCCAGGATCACAATGTTGTGGCAACTACAGCTCTCTGGTTTAGTATGAATTTAGGTAATGTGATTCCTCCAGTTTTGTTCTTTTGGCTTAGGATAGCTTTGGCTATTCTTAATCTTGTGTGATTCCATATAAATTTTAGCGTTTCTTTTTCTAAATATTTTGCTAAGAATTGCATTGAATCTGTAGATTGCTTTGGGTGGTATGGCCATTCTGACAATATTGAATCTTCCAATCCAGGAAAACAGATTATTTATTTTTTTCATTTTGTAGTGTTCTCTTCAATTCCATTCATCAGCGTTTTATACTTTGCATTGTAAAGACCTTTCACTTCTTTGGTTATGTTACTTTTTAGGTATTTAATTTTGTGTGTGACTATTGTGAATAAGATTGATTTTTGCTTTTTATTCACGTTGTTCACTGTTGGTATAGAGAAATGCTACTGATTTTTAAGTTTATTTTGTTTTTTACAACTTTACTGAATCTATCAGTTCTTATAGGTTTTGTGTGGAGTCTTACTTTTTTATTATTTTTTTAAATATAAGATCATATCATCAGCAAACAAGGACAGTTTGACTTCTTCTTTCTAATTTGGATGCCCTTTATATATTTCTCTTTTTTGACTGCTCTAGCTATAGACATCCTTGTATTCCATATCTTAGAAGGAAGGATTTCAGTATTTCCCCATTCAGTCTGATACAAGCTGTAGGTCTGTCATGTATTGCTTTTACAGTGTTGAGGTATGTTTCTTCTATACTCAGTTTATTGGGGGTTTTATTATGAAAATATGTAGAGTTTTATCACATGCTTTTTCAGCATCAACTGAAGTGAACATATAGTTTTCATCCCTCATTTTCTTCTTATTATTTTTTTGATTTGTCTCTGTCTGGCTTTGGTATCAGGGTAATACTGGTCTCATGTAAAAAGTCGGGAAGTATTCCATCCTGCTCTATTTTCTGGAATAGTTTTAGTAGGATTGGTATTAGTTCTTTAAATGTTTGGTAGAATTCAGCAGTGAAGTCATCAGGTCCCAGACTTTTCTTTACTTCAAGGCATTTTATTAGTGCTTTCGTCTCATTAATTGTTGTGGGTCTGTACGGGTTTTGGACCTCTTCCTAGTTCAATTTTGGCAGGTCATGTGTATCTACAAATGTTTCCAGTTCTTCGAGATTTTCCAATTTGTCAGCTTATAGTTGTTCATAGTAGCCATTTTTATCTTTTGAATTTCTGCTGTATCAGTTTTAGTTTCCTCTTTTTCATTTCTGATTTTATTTATTTGAATCTTCTCTTTTTTCTTTTACTAAGTCTTGCTTAAAATTTGTCAATTTTGTTTAAGTTTCAAAAAGAAAACAACTTTTTGTTTCATTGACCTTTTTGTTCTTTTTGAACTTTAATTTCATTTATTTTTTTCTCTGATACTTATTTTTTGTATTCCCTCTATTAATTTTAGATTTGGTTTGCTCTTGCTTTTGTAGTTCTTTAAAATGTATCATTAGATAGTTTATCAGATGTTTTCCCTTTTTTTGACATAAGCACTTATAACTATAAATTTCTTTCTTAGCACTGCTTTTGTTGCATCCCATAGGTTTTGATATGTTGTGTTTCCATTATCATTTGTTTCAATAATTTTTTTTGTTTCCTTCTTAATTTCTTCATTTATACACTGGCCATTCAGGAGCATATTGATTATTTTCATATGTTTGGGTGTTTATTCAAAATGTATCCTGTTATTAATTTTTAGTTTTATTCCATTGTGGCCACAGAGGATTTAATGTTGCTATTGATAAGTAATGACTTACGCCTGCCCTTTTGTTATTTGTTTTCTACTCATTTTGTTGTATTCTCTTTTTTTTTTTTTTTCTATAATTCCTGCCTTCCTTTAGTGAAGATTATTTTCTCTGGTGATATAAGTTAGATTCTTGTTTTTCATTGATATTATTGTAATTATTTAATATTTTAAGACTTGTTTTATAACCTTACATATGGTCTAGCATTGAGAATGATCCATGTGTTGTGGAAAAGAATGTATATTCCACAACCCTTGGATGAAATATTCTGTAAATATCTATTAGATTCATTTGGTCTATAGTACAGATCAAATTTAATGTTTTCTTGTCGATTTTCTGTCTGGAAGATCTTTGAGGCCAATGCTAAAAGTGGGGTCCTGGAGTCTCCAGCTATTATTGTATTGAAGTCTATATCTCTCTTTAGTTCTGATAGTGTTTGTTTTATATACCTGGGTGCTCCTGTGCTGAGTGTATATATATATAAAATTGTAATGTTCTGTCATTTAATTGACCCTTTTATCTTTATATAGTGTTGTTCGTTGTCTTTTTTATTTTATTTTATTTTTAAATCTATCAGTCTGATACAAGGCATAAGAATTCCTGCTCTGTTTTTGCTTCCATTGGCATGGAATGTCCTTTTCTCTCCCTTTTCTGTTAGTCCATTTGTCTTTATAGGTGGGGGTGAATGTCTTATAGGCAAAATATCAATGGGTCTTATTTTCTCATCTATTAACCCAGTCTACGTCTTTTGATTGAAGAGTTTAGTCCATTTACATTCAGTATCATTATTAATAAGTAAAGACTTCTATCATTTTGTTGTTTTCTGGTTGTTTTGTGATATTCTCTTACTTTTTGCTTTTATTCCTGCTTTCCTCTAGTGAAGGTGATTTTCTTGGGTAATATGAATTAGATTCCGGGTTTTTATTTTTTAAATACCCATTGTATATATATATATATTTGGTTTGAAGTTACCATGAAGCTTGCAAATACTATCTTATTATTACTTTTGCCAATACTATCTTATTATTTTAACCTGATAACACCTTAACACTGTCGGCATAAACAAGCAGACAAGCAATAAGGAAATGAATAAAAGCTTCCCTTAACTTTGTTGCCTCACTTTTTAACATTTTGTTGTTTCTACTTGCACCTTATTGTATTGACTGTGTCTTGAAAATCGTTGTAGTTATTTTTGATGGTGCATCATTTTGGCTTTCTAATTAGGATAATAGTTTACACACCACAGTTATAGTCTTATAATATTCTGTGTTTTTATGTGTACTTAACATTATCAGTGAGTTTTGTACCTTCAGGTGATTATTTATTGCTCATTAATGTCTTTTTCCTTCTGATTGAAGTACTCTCTCCATTGTTTTTTGTAGGCTGCATCTGGTATTCATGAAATTCATGTTTTTGTTAGTCTGGAAAGTCTATATTTCTCCTTCATGTTTCAAGAACATTTTTGCCAGATATACTCTTCTAAGATAAAAGTTTATTTTCTTGATCACTTTAAATATGTCATGCCTCTCTCTCCTAACCTCTAATGTTTCCACTAAAAAGTCAGCTGTCAGACATGTTGGAGCTCCATTGTGTGTTATCTGTTTCTTTTCTCTTGATGCTTTTAGAATCTTTTCTTCATCTTTGACGTTTGGGATTTTGATTAGTAAATGCCTTGAGGTAGTCTTCTTTCAGTTTAATCTGCTTGGGGTTCTATAATCTTCTCATACTTGGATATAGATATCTTTCTTTAGGTTTGGGAAGTTCACTGCTGTTATCCCTTTTAATAAACTTTTTACCCCTATCTCTTTCTATACCTGTCTAAGGCCAATAACTTTTTATTTGCCCTTTTGAGGCTATTTTCTTGATCCTTTAGGTGTGCTTTGTTTGTTTGTTTGTTTGTTTGTTTTGTTTTCTTTTATCTCCTTTGACTGTGTATTTTTAAATAGCCTGTCTTCAAGGTCACCAATTCTTCCTTCTGCTTCATCAGTTCTGCTATTAAAGGACTCTGATGTGTTCTTCAGTATGGCAATTGCATTTTTTAGCTGCCAAATTTGTTTGATCCTATTTACTTATTTTAATCTTGTTAAATTTGTCTGATCATATTCTGAATTCCTCCTCTGTGTTATCTTAAATTTATTGAGTGTTCTCAACACAGCTATTTTGAATTCTCTGTCTGCATGCTCCCATGTCTTTGTTTCTCCACGATTGGTACCTGGTGCTTTATTTAAGTTCATTTGATAAGGTCATGGTTTTTTGAATGGTATCAATTCTAGAAGATGTTCTTCAGTTTCTGGGCGTTAAGGAGTTAGGTATTGACTGTAGTCTTCACTTTCTAGGCTTATTTGTAACCTATCCTTTTTGGAAGGCTTTCCAGTTATTTGAAAGGACTTGAGTGATATGATCTGAGCTCTTTCTCCATTAGTGAGTGCCCCAAGCCCAGTAACATTTTGGTTCTTGCAGACTTGTAGAGGTATCACCTTTTTTTTTTTTTTTTTTTTTTTTTTGAGACGGAGTCTCGCTCTTGTTACCCAGGCTGGAGTGCAATGGTGCAATCTCGGCTCACTGCAACCTCCGCCTCCTGGGTTCAGGCAATTCTCCTGCCTCAGCCTCCTGAGTAGCTGGGATTATAGGCACGCACCACCATGCCCAGCTAATTTTTTGTATTTTTAGTAGAGACGGGGTTTCACCATGTTGACCAGGTTGGTCTCGATCTCTCGACCTCGTGATCCACCTGCCTCGGCCTCCCAAAGTGCCGGGATTACAGGCTTGAGCCACCGCGCCCGGCCAAGGTATCAGCTTAATGGTCTTCAATAAGATCTGGGTGAATTACCTGGAATACCTTGTTCTCTTCCCTTACCCTCTCCCAAACATACAGTGTCTCTGCCTGTGTTTTGACTCATCTATAAAGCTTGGAGAGGAGTGAAACAAGCATCCCTGTATCACCCCATAGCCACTGCCACCCATGGCCATGAGGAGTACTGCCAGACTATTACTGAAGTTCCCTTAAAACCCAAGATTTCTTAAGTCAGCTTCTGGTGAATTCTGCCCGGTGGCAGGCTCAAACCTCAGGGCAATGGGCTTCCCAGTGGCCTAGGGCAGGCCCAGAAATGCCATCAATGTTTCAAGTCCTGGAATCTGTAATGTCAAGGGCATGCTTGGTGCTCTACCCACCTGTGGTGGCATTGGTCTCTAAGGTGCAAAGGAAAGTCCTCTTTATTTTACCCTTTGCTTTTCTCGAGGAGGAGTTTTACCTCATAGCCAACACGGCTGGTAATGTGCTGAATCTCACCAGAATCCAGCAAGTCTCAGAGACTCACCAAGGCCCTCAGTGTCGTGCCTCAGTATCCTTGCTGGTTATTCATGGCCCAATGACTTTTCAGTGAGTCGATGAATGCTGTCAGGGCTGGGTACCTTCTTTTAAGGCAGTAGGTTTTCTTCTGCCCCAGTGTGAATCTACAAATGTTGTCTGGGTGATAGGGCCTGGAACTGAGGTCTTTTTGCTCTGACTGGTGTCCTATCCTGCTGTGGCTGAGTTGTTATACTAGATGCAAGACAAAGTCCTCCCTTCTCCTCAAATAGAATGAAGGGTACTGTTTTGGAGCTGTGAGCTATGCAGCCCAAGGTAAGGGGAAGGGTGATGCCAGCACTTCCTCTGTTGTCCCAGCTGGTATCTCAATACGTCGCATGCCCCATCCCCCCTAGTCCACTGTCTCTGGGCCAGTTCAGCACAAGTTGCAGTCCTTATGGCGTAGAATGCTTTTCAAGTTTACTTAGAGACTAAGAGCACTTCGGCCCTCGGTGGCAAGGTTTGCGAGCACTCAAGTTGGGACCACTGAGCTAGGAGATGCCCCTCTGGCTAGGGCTGATTTAAAGGCTCACTCTTTGGGTGGGTATCATATAAGTTTGGTCTGATTTTTCTGCTCTAACAGGACACCACTGAATTCAATGCCTCACAATTCCTGTGTTCCTGCAGTACAGTATTCGGAGGTCTTCTCTTTACCAGGTTGCTGCTGCAGAGGCTGAAGAAGGGGTAGCATTAACAACTCAAAACTGCTTTTATTTTCTATCTCTTCAGAGCCTTTTTCGGTGATGTAAACAAAATCAGACACTGTCAGTGCTCAAGTTATTTTTCATTCTTGTAAAGGTTTTTTTTTTTCTGCGTCGATAGTTGTTAACTTGGTGTCATTCTGGGGAGAGGTGGGAGACAATAGGCAGAGCTGAATATTCTATAATCTTCTCACCTTCCTATATGCTATTTTCACGAAATGCATTGTAAACATGTGAATAAAAAGGATAATCTATCTATTTATCTATAGCATATATATAGGAAAGGATGAAAGTAATATATATGCTATATATAATATGCTATACATATTAATATATGCTACATATATTACTTTCATATATATGAAATTATATATCATTTTAACTGTTTCATTCTGTATACAAATGTGCACATACACAAGGAAAATATAAACAACATGGAAGCATATCCAAATACATTAGCGTAAGAGTATACAGACATTAGGGCCAAAATGGCTACTAGTGTTACTCTATAAAGGGTATAATTCGGGCCGGGCGCGGTGGGTCAAGCCTGTAATGCCAGCACTTTGGGAGGCCGAGGCGGGTGGATCACGAGGTCGAGAGATCGAGACCAACCTGGTCAACAGGGTGAAACCCCGTCTCTACTAAAAATACAAAAAATTAGCTGGGCATGGTGGCGCGTGCCTGTCATCCCAGCTACTCAGGAGGCTGAGGCAGGAGAATTGCCTGAACCCAGGAGGCGGAGGTTGCGGTGAGCCGAGATCGCGCCATTGCACTCCAGCCTGGGTAACAAGAGTGAAACTCCGCCTCAAAAAAACCCAAAAACCAAAAAACAAACAAACAAAAAAAGGTATAATTCAACACAAAAAGACAGAACTATTAAGCATGTATGCATCTCATAACATAGACTAAAATATGTGATACAAAAATTTATATAACCATAAGGAGAAATATCCAAGTCTATCTTCATGGTGGAAGATTTTCAAATTTGCATTTGAAAAAAGTTTTATTTGATTCTCAAATACACAAAATCCTCAAAAGAACATAATAATATACCTTCATGTATCTGTCACCCAGCGTTAACAATTATTATGTTCTTAATAATTTTGTATCATGTATATATTCTTTCTTCAATGTTTTCCAGAGAATGTTAAAGCAAACTCCAGCCACTGTATTATTTAACCTGTGAACAAATCAGTGTACATGTGGTAGGGACAATTCCAAGATGATCATTGATGACCCTTACCCTTGTAAAATTTATTTTGACTGATTGAATGAGATGAGTAGGAGATAAAATATAGTGACATGAAAAAACGAATTTTATAGATGTAATCAAGATTTCTAATCAGTTGAAATAATTTAAAAGGTGGGCCTCATTTAATCAGGTAATATTTTCAAAGCGACTTGGCCTTTTCAATCGTGAGAAAGATTAGAAGAGTGGATTATTCACAAGGTATATTCTCTATTGCTCACTTGCAAGATTGAGGGGACTACATGGTATGAAATACAGGAGTGTTCTTGGATCTGAGTGTGATATCTGGGTGATGGTCAGAAGGAACCTAGAGCCTCAGTTACACAACCATTTCAAACAAAATTCTCCCAACAGCCTGAGTATACTTGGAAATAATTCTTCCTCAGAACAATGAAACAATAATACAGCTCTGATAATACCTTAATTTCAGTAGAAAATACTACTGAACAAAATAATCCAGCTGTATTATACCCATATTTACAGTTTATAAAACTGTGAGCTAATAAATGGCTGTTGTTTCAAGCCACTAAGTTTGTGGTCAGTCCTTTGTTATACAGCAAGGTAGATCTAATACAAATTTGGTACTGGGAAGTGGTGTGTTGCTGTAACAAATATTTAAAATGTGGAAGTGGCTTTAAAACTGGGCAGTAAACAGAGACTGGATATAAATTGAGAAGCAGGATAGAGAAAAAGCCTAAATTGTTTTCCAGAAATCCTAATTCATCTTTGATAGAATATAAGTAGAAATCTGCCGGGGATTGCTCAGAATCAAGTGTGGAATACGTTGTTAGAAACTGGATGTAGAAAGATCTTAAGTAGTGCCAGAAAGTGTAGCAATTTTTTTTTCCAGCAGTTGTGTGTAAAGTAGAATTTATTAGCAATGAACTTGGATATTTTGCCTAGAAGATTTGCAAGCAAAGTGCTGAAGAAGCAGTCTGATTTCTTGCTACTTAAGATGTGAAACAAGGGAGGCAAATCGAGGAAAGAACTATTAAACAAAAAGGAGCGAGAACTTGATTTTTTGAGAGATTCTCAGTCTATGTAGAAGGCAAAAGATGCTAAAATTAAGAATTTGCTTCAAAAACTGTGATTTAACTAAAAAGTTGAGGGTGTGGCTTTTCAGCCTTCTACTAAAATCTCAAAAAGATCAAAAGCTCAGAATACTCAGCCACACAAAATTTTCTTTTAAGAGATTGTGTATCCCATAGATCTTCTTAACCAAATCGGAAGACTTCTAGGAGGCTAAATATATTGCCTCTCAACTATTCACCTCAAGCTGCTATGTTTTTAGTAATTTGGTATGCAGCAATAGAAAAGCACTAAGGTACATTTTAATTGATATAGGCATCTTAATGTAGCTGCATAGCCATTAGAGCACATAGAATTAACAATGATCGTTTAGTATCATAAAATACTGAGTTCAAATTTATATTTCCAAAATTTTCTTTTAAAAATGTCTTAAAATAACAACTTTATTGAGATGCAATTAATATACCGTAAAGCTCATTCTTTTAAATCATATAATTTAGTAGAAAAAACAGCTTTATTTTCTACAGTAGACTTGTTTGAATTAGGTTGATAGGTGTCTAACATCTATTTTAGTCTATATAAATCCCTCCCTTTTTGTTTAATCCACATTTTGATAAATAATTGGGTTACTGATCCTGCAGTACCTTCCAAATTGTGGATCGACCTGCTTACTTCCTTATGGTGTCAGTTAAATTGTTCTTTTATCCCTGTAATTTCCTGTACTCGTTGTAATTTCTGGAGGTTCGATTCTGTTTAGATTCATTTTTTTTCTCTTTTCAGTTACTTTATCTTTTTTTTTTTTTTTTACATTTTATATTACCTTAGGTTTTTGGAAAACAGATGGTATTTGGTTATATGAGTAAGTTCCTTTGTAGTGATTTGTGAGATTTTGGTGCATCCATCACCCAAGCAGTATACCCTAACCCCACTTTGTAGTCTCATATCCCTCGCTCCCTTCCCACCCTTTCCCTCTGAGTCCACAAAGTCGTGTCATTCTTATGCCTTTGCATCCTCATAGCTTAGCTCCTATTCTCATGAGTGGCTAGGAAGAGCCATTTTGAGGATCTTTCTGCTTTCAGTGATTAAATAAATCTCAGTGTTACAGCCTATTTATTCTTGTTGTAATTTAATGTATCACAGTTTTTATAACAATAGTTGCTTGTTAAGGTCTTTGTCACTTACCCAAAAGTAAATTAAGTGTGGCTATAAATAAATAACTAGTTTTATTATAGCACCTAAGTTAGTGGTGCTTTAGGATCATACTTGGTATGATCCATGGAGAAGTGAAAAATCTAAAACTCTTATTAAGTAATTCATGACTCTGAACTTAAATCAGTTGAACTTAGTCTAATGATGAATCACTGTTAAAGCTCTAGCAATTTTGGCTTAGGCAAAAATATTATCTATTAATTACAATGTATTAGGTAAAGACCATGGTTACTTTCTTCTCACATTATCTTTATGCTCGGTTTACCAAATTGTTGTTGTTACTCTGTTCAAGTTTAAGAAATTTCCAACAGCTGCCACTTACTCTCTACGTTCTGTTTCAGTTTTTCTTTTCAAACAGGTTCCGCATCAGCCTAAAGCTTCTTGTTTTTCTGGTACCTGATGTTTCAGTGCCTGATGCTTCAGAAGCTCTTGCAACAATCACAGAAATTTTACTTTTAAGAGTATTTGTATACTGCTACAAAATCATTTTGTGATTTTTGCATCTTCTTGCTTTTTATATCTATCATCCTTTTTGGGCACAGAGCATTCTCCTTTTGTAAATTTCAAACTAAAATGTTTTATATAAAAAGCTGTATATTGGAGTGAAATAAATCAGTCATGCCTGATAAATAATTGCAAGTTTCAGTGCTCCCTTGTATAGTATAATTTTGGACTTGAGACAAATACATTTATAGTTCCTCAAAACTTAACTTGTTCATAAGTAGAAAGATGTATATATTCTTAATTGTACTTCATTATTGAAATGTAAATAAAGTAAAACTAATCCTTCATGTCTTTTTTAGGTCTTGACCTTCTGTCTTGATTACTTTTCTCCATTCTTGTAAAGTGTGAAATAGAGGTATTTTGCTTTGAGGTAAAAGTGCTGTTTGAGTATTGACAATTAATTCAATAGGCATCTATTGTAAGTGAGTGTGTTACATATTTTTATATGTGATCTTTATGTACGTATTACAAAAGTTGACCAAAATAGTGAGAAAGAATTGTTTCTCCACTGTAAATAACTTAAGCTCAGAAAGTGTGTCTTACTCATTTCACAAGTGACTAGAACATAGATATTTAATATGTACTTCCTAAATTGAACTGAAAGCTGGAACTCTCCTGTCAGTCTTCGCAGTAAATTTCTCTTACTGGCTTAAAATTCTCTCTAATTCAGAGCATTTATAATGCTGAGGTGATTACCATACCCTATATCCAGGGAATTATTAAGGCAAGTGTGACTCAGGAGAACCAGCAATGTCACAAAAATATTCTGTCCACATCCATAAAAACATATGTACAACAGTACAATTATGCTTGAGATATATTGAAGGAGATATGGGAAGGAGACAAATCTGGGTTTAAAATTAGGTTTGGACAAATTATACTTTCGAATCATGGCTTTCTGATTGCCAGACTGAGCCTCATGATTTTTTTTTTTTTTTGTGAGAGTTGACTAGAACTTTTGAAAATGCCAAGCACAGTGGCTGACATGAGTCGGTAGGGAGTATTTGGCGGCTTTCTTACCCAAATTCAGATTGTCAGTTCCGTTTCCTGCAATAGATTTGCTTTCATTTGTCTCTTTCATTTACACATTCACTTCTTCACCTCACAATCTAGTCTTCTATAATACTATTTTTGCTGTTTTTCAATTATCTCAAAACGGTGAAAAGAACATCTATATTCTCCCCCAGGGTTTTAGTGTTACATGATTTTATCACTAGGCACAGAAAATTGACTGTTGGTCTCAGTAGCCTATTAAATTTATTCAGAAATGTCTAAGAGTCATGAAGATATGTCCACATCTATATATACTTCTTTATGTTCAAAATAAGAGGTTATTGAAGGCCATAAGAAGATGAAAGTCAATGTAAAATGGATGTTGATTCACTCTTCTGTTCTTTTTGGTAAAAATGTCTGATTGTTTAACTTTTCCAGCAGAATGTGGTATGTTATATTATTTTCTACTGTTTATTCTGTCTTCCTATAAGGATTATGTATCTCTACCCCCATGGATCTTGTAGTACTTCCTGAGGAAGGGGTATATTTCCCTACCTCATTGATGTTGGTGTTTGGCAATATTTGGCCAATGAAATGTGAGTAGACGTAATATTCAACTAGTTGCTCTAGGAGTGATTCCATGTTTTTGCCAGCTCTCTTTCTTTCTCTAATCTTCTATAATGATAGGACTCAAATAATTTTCCATATAGTAGTTCCTTTGATAGATTGAATATTGTCAAAAAGAAATAGAAAATAGAGCTGCAGCCAGTATATGGTCAATATAAAATGTGATTTAAAAAATAAACCTCTGTTGTGATAAACCCCTAAGAATTTGGAGTTCTTAGTACCACAGCAAAACTGATTAATATGAATATGAATATTCTGGGTACTACCATAACAAACTACTCTGTGTGTGTGTGTGTGTGTGTGTGTGTGTGTGTGTGTGTGATTGGATATGTCATTGGCTTGGGGGTCAGATTGTCAGTGGCAAAGAAACTGTTATTGGACAATGGAAAAATGGGTACAGAACATTCTCTTTTTTTAAATTTCAACCTAAAATATTTTATATAAAAAGCCATATATTGGAGTGAAATAAATCAACCATGCCTGATAAATAATTGCTAGTTTCAGTGCATATATTTCCCATATACGTAATTATGAAATGTTTTTATAAAACTGTATCCTGAAATAACTCAGGTGTGTAATAATTATGAAACAAATTTGTTACTTTAGATGAATCAGTAGAACTCAGAATATTGGAAGCACAATTTGATTATTTGGTGCTGTAATTTGACAAGGTACTATAAGAAAGAGATAATTGGCAGGGTGCAGTGGCTCATGCCTGTAATCACAGAACTTTGGGAGGCTGAGGCAGGTGGATCGCCTGAGGTCGGGAGTTCAAGACCAGCCTAGCCAACATGGAGAAACCCCATCTCTAGTAAAAAACACAAAATTAGCTGGGCGTCGTGGTGGATGCCTGTAATCCCAGCTACTCAGGAGGCTGAGACAGGAGAATCACTTGAACCCAGGAGGCAGAGTTTTCAGTGAGCCAAAATTGTGCCATTGCACTCCAGCCTGGGCAACAAGAGCAAATCTCCATCTAAAAGAAAGAAAGAAAGAAAGAATCTCACCAAATTACTGGATACTTTATAAGAAGGAGTGAAAACAAAACAAAACAAAAAAGTACACCTGTTTCTAAAATCAAACAAAAAATAAGATGAGAACTTTTTTTTATTTAATGGAAAGGAACTGTGGTTATTCAAATGAATTATAACAAAAACAAATAAATAGAACTTACATTCCCAAAATGACAGCATAGAAACAAGCTAGTCTCACTCCACCACAAAAAGCCAAATAAAAAATATACAGCACCAAGATGATCAGCAGCAGTATGATATAACCCAAATATGAAAATCAGATAGTCCCAGAGCCATCGAGAATTAAAAATTCAAAACAAAACAAAACATTAAGCAGATGAAAAGATAACTGGGTTTTTACATCTGTGATGCTGTCTCTCTCTCGATTTTGCCTAACATCAGTGCATAAAATCTTCTACCAATTCACAGTTAGTCTCACTCTTTTGCCCAGACTGGAGTGCAGTTGTGCGATCTTGGCTCACTGCAACCTCTGCCTTCTGGGTTCAAATGATTCTCCTACCTCAGCATCTCAAGTAGCTTGGATTACAGACGTGCACCACCACATCTAGCTTTTTTTTTTTTTTTTTTTTTTATAGATAGGATTTTGCCATGTTGGCCAGGCTGTTCTCGAACTCCTGACCTCAAGTAATCATTGTGCCTTGAGCTCCCAAAGTGTTAGGATTGCAGGCGTAAGCCACTGTGCCAGCTCCAAATCACAGTTTTTACACTGCAACAAGTGATATCAAGGTAGACAACAAAGCTTCCCCCCTACTTGGAAGGATACATTTTCATTCCTTAACCCACAGGAGACATCCTGAGTGCCTGAAAAGAGAAATATTCCTGAAGATGGGCAGAGACAAAGGAGCGAGACAGGATTATCACTAACCACCCTAGAGACTCTGCTCCGTAGTTGATAAATGAGATGCTAAATTAGAGTGGGTGTTAATCAACACCATGCTGTAAAAGCTTTGTTCCGGCCGGGCGCGGTGGCTCAAGCCTGTCATCCCGGCACTTTGGGAGGCCGAGGCGGGTGGATCACGAGGTCGAGAGATCGAGACCATCCTGGTCAACATGGTGAAACCCCCTCTCTACTAAAAATACAAAAAATTAGCTGGGCATGGTGGCGCGTGCCTGTAATCCCAGCTACTCAGGAGGCTGAGGCAGGAGAATTGCCTGAACCCAGGAGGCGGAGGTTGCGGTGAGCCGAGATCACGCCACTGCACTCCAGCCTGGGTAACAAGAGTGAAATTCTGTCTCAAAAAAAAAAAAAGAAAGAAAGAAAGAAAAAAAAGAACTGTGGGCCGAGAGCAGTGGTTTATGCCTGTAGTCCCAGCACTTTGGGTGCTCAAGGCAGGTGGATCACGAGGTCAGGAGATCGAGATCACTCTGGCCAACAGGGGAAACCCCGTTTGTACACTAAAAATACAAAAAAAATTAGCTGGGTATGGTGATGTACATGGTGGCATACACCTGTAGTCCCAGCTACTCAGGAGGCTGAGGCAGGAAAGCCCCTTGAACCCAGGAGGTGGAAATTTCAGTGAGCCGAGATTGGGTGACGGTGTGAGGCTTCGTCTCAAAAAAACAAAAAAAAAAAAAGAGAGATCCAGGTCCAACCACTAAGGTGGGGCTGGTGGTTGGCTTCTGTCTTCAGGAAGCCTAGAACCCCCATGTAACAGAGCAGGACCCAGGCCGGGGTGAGGAAGCCATCAGGGTCACCAGGTGAGTGGATCAGAGCTGGAAACACAGAGCAGGTGGGAGCCCTGGACTCTCCCAGTGAGGGCTGAGAAGCTGGGGTAGGAGCATATTCCATGGGCAAATGCACACAAGGGGTCCCTGGGCCCTTTCCCCTGCCCAGTGACTGCCCAGTTCCTAAGGAACTTCTGAGGCCTGAGACCCAGGGACACATCACCTAATCATCACCCCCACACCTTTCTGCCAAGATGAGAGAATGCCCAGTGCAGGCAGGTGGTCTGGGATTGGGGTCTGGGGTGGGGTGTGTGTTCCTAACTAGCAGGTGCCCTTACATAAAGCTGCCTGAGCTGGTTGCACCATCACTTGTTAGTCTGCCTATGTATGGCCTAGATTCAAAGGTCCAGTTGTCCATTCTGGCCCCACCATTCCCCGGCTCCTCTGCCAGGCCCAGTTGTGTATAAGGAGTTTCAATGACTTTGCCTTTAGATTCTGAATACAAAGCTTTACTGTGACTAGATTTTATCTGTGAAAACATTTTCTTTGTTTTCAGTGAGATTTGACTTAGTAATTTTGGGTAAAACCCAATTGATTAATTTTAAAAATTGAGAACTTTTTATTTTTTGATAATGATTGTCTAAAGTGCCCACAAAACTTGGCAAATAGGTTTGTCATGTTACACTATTAGTATAGGCTTGCTGAATTTGAATTTTTGTAAGAGGCACTATTCTTCTTATGGGATTTAATCCATGCACGTTTGTTTGTTTGTTTGTTTGTTTTTTGAGACGGAGTTTCGCTCTTGTCACCCAGGCTGGAGTGCAATGGTGCGATCTCGGCTCACCGCAACCTCCGCCTCCTGGGTTCAGGCAATTCTCCTGCTTCAGCCTCCCGAGTAGGTGGGATGACAGGCACGTGCCACCATGCCCAGCTAATTTTTTGTATTTTTAGTAGAGACGGGGTTTCACCTTGTTGACCAAGATGGTCTCTATCTCTTCACCTTGAGATCCACCCGCCTCGGCCTCCCAAAGTGCTGGGATTACAGGCTTGAGCCACTGCGCCCGGCCCCAAGTAATTCTTTATTTGGTGCAGTACAAAGAATATTATTTAATGAATAATACAACACTGAGGAAATTTTTTTTTTTTTTCTGGTGGGCTTATTAACTTTGTCCAAGTAAGTTTGACAAATTGTGAGCCTGTTTAACATCCCTTAGGGAAGCACTTTTCAATCATATTTTTGGCCGGTTTTTTAGTAATATAAAAGGAAAAGTGAAAGCAATTGCTTACAGTTCTTTTCTGTCAAAGGAATTGTAAAAAAAAAAAAAAAAGTCCTTCAAATCAATAATAGTTAGTAGACAATTTTTTTGAATCCTAGTGGGTAAAAGTAATATAGCTGCATTAATTGCTCTAAGATCTGTTAACATTTTTTATTTTTTAGATTTCTTTTTTTATTACAAAAATAGGAGAGTTTTAAGCTGAAAATGTGGAAACTATATGTTCTTTTCCTAATTGTTTAGCAACTACATTTTAAAAAATGTCCAGTTTTTGTACGTGGCCATTGTTCTATCAAAATCGGTTTATTATCTAACCATTTTCAAGCTATTGGTTTCAGAGGTTTAACAGTGGCTGTCATTAAAAATGATATTCTGACCAAGTTGAGAACTTTGTCCCTTAACTTCTAGAGATTCTTTTTTTTTTTGAGATGGAGTTTCACTCTTGTTACCCAGGCTGGAGTTCAATGGCACGATCTTGGCTCACCGCAACCTCCGCCTCCTGGGTTCAGGCAATTCTCCTGCCTCAGCCTCCTGAGTAGCTGGGATTACAGGCACGTGCCACCATGCCCAGCTAATTTTTGTATTTTTAGTAGAGACGGGGTTTCACCTTGTTGACCAGGATGGTCTCGATCTCTTGACCTCGTGATCCACCCGCCAGGGCTTCCAAAAGTGCTGGGATTACAGGTGTGAGTCACCACACCCAGCAACTTGTAGAGATTCTTTTAGACCCTTTAAATTTTTTTCTATTGGCATTCCAGGCACATAGCCCATGGCCCCCATTATTTGTTGATTTTGGGAGCTATAGGATTGTTCAGGTATTAAGACTTTGGTTCCCCACTGCTGTGATAAGTTTCTTCCCCACAAGTTAATAGGAATCTGAATTACAATAGACTGAATGGGTCTAGGCTGTCCTTCTGGCCCTTTGCATGGTAAGATAAGACTGCTTTGATACACTTCTGAGGCCCGCCCCACTCTGACTATATTAGAGTGAGCATTTTATACAGGCCAAGAAAAGGGTCAGTGCTGAACAGAAATAATTGAGACATTTGTGCTAGTATTAACTAAACCTTTAAAATTTTTTTCAATGAATAGTGACTTTTCATGCTGGGTGTTTATTTATAATTTGATATATCCAGTATGCAGCTTTGCCCTGCTTATTTGTACTTCCAAATCCTCCAATTCTTTCATCTTTGCTTTGACCTAATTTGATGTAAGGTAAAAGTAAGATTTGTGCGATGCGTTTTTTAGGTTTAGCACTGCAAGTATTGGAAAATGACATACAATTTGCATTTCCCCTGTAAAATTACTATTAATAGCTTCTGTATGAAATTTTATCCCTTTAGTATTAAGGCTAGATTTTCCTAAAAGCCAAACCACTGTTTCTGTAGGTAAGGGCTTACAAACTCCTGCTGGCATTTTTTCGTGGAGGCTCCCCAGGTAAAATATTTACTTTCTGAGTGATACACAAATTTGCTGCCTTTATAGGTGGCAGGGGACAAACATTGTACAGAGATGAGAGAGCAAGTTGAGCAGGATAGGCCCCAGTTGGAATCGGGTTTCCTTCCTTATTAAAGTTTGAATGACATTGATTAGCCCAATTATTTTTCTTTCTTTATTTTTTTACACTTAGGGCAAATGCCTGGTTTAGTATTTTTTGTTGTTACCCTCAGCTGAGGTCCTGTTCTTAGATTTTGTCTGCAGTCCATTCGGTGTGTTCCTTTTTTCCAGAATGGAAACAAGCTCCAGGAAATGCAGCAGTCCCGTTGTTTACCCTCAATCCTGCCATAGTTTGCATGAATAATGTAGCCTTATGTAAATTTCCTCCACTGCCATCATGAGCCTTCATATAGTCCATTAAATGAGCTATCCCTTTAAAAGGCTGCTTAGCAACAGGACATCTTGTATTAGCATTATTGATGGCTTGTTTAAGTTTCTTTAGAAATTTAAATGGAAAAGGCTTCAATGTTACCTGAAACTGTCCCTGCTGATTTTGAGGATGCATTATAACTGGAAACTGATATCCCTCTAGATTTCCGCCTTTACCAGCCTGCTGAATCCCAGCCTGCATAGACGATTACTGCTGTGGAAGGCTGGTACAGAGCCACGGGAGCAGCGAGGTTGGCTTTTGAACAACTTTTAAGTTTTCCAACGGGGAAATAGCAGGTAGGTTTGGCCAGTTTACTTTTTAACTTAACTAATATTATTTCCATTTGGTGTAAAGCTTTTCTTTAAACGGTGTGGTTTTACATGCTTAACTTCTGCTTGCTTTTTAACTAATTCATGGGCTAGCTGTAAATTCTTTCCCTTTAGAGGCCACTGATTTACTTAAATCAGATTTTAAAAGAGTTATCTCAGAGGTAACAAAGGAATTATGATTAGAATTTAAATGTTACTTAAACCTTAGCGGAGAATTACAATTTTGGATGTGACTTGTTTACAAAGAACACACAACATTTTGCTGAGGAACACGTGCGGAGAGCAGCACGTGGGTATTTGGACCTGGCCCCGCACGGCTGCTGCTTGTTCTGCTTGTTCTGCTTGTTGTGCTTCTGCAACTCACTACCGAGCCTGGGCCACAGTTGCCGGCCTTGGGCTGAGTCTGTTCCCTTGAATGCTGCTTTGACCTTTCTTTGCTGCTGAGCTGTGTCCATTTTTTTTTTCTTTTTCTTCCCCCACCCCACCTACTTGGCTGTGGAGGATACCTTTTGCTTGCTCTGCTTCCTTGTACCCCACGTTTGGGCACCAAAATGTCGGGGCACCAGCCCTGACACAACCTAGGAAGTAACAGGGTCAGCGGAGACAAAGAAATTAAGAGATGAGCAGGTGCATAAAGGTGGGCTCCCAGGGGGCCGAGGCAAGTAGGAGGATGTGAAGGCCCCATGCACTGAGTTATAAACAATCCAATTACACTCTTGAAGTTATTTTGAGGGAATGGATATCCCGTTCTCCATGATGTGCTTATTTCATATTGCATGCCTGTATCAAAACATTTCATCTACCCCATACATAAATACACCTACTATATATGCACACACATACAAATCACCAACCCCTGCTAATATCATACTTTTCTTCTGCAGCGTTATCACCTCTCTTAGCCTTCATAGAACTGAAGAGAGTTAGGGCTTTGCTCTGGACCAGGCTTTGGTTTGAAGAAATGTTGTGGGTGGTTTGTTCTATCCAGGGCAGTAGAACTTTCTCCGTATCAGCTATAAGGTGGTTTCAGTTTCTTATCACTTGTGTGTTCACTGGAGTGGTACTTTTAATTTCCTTCAAGAACGTTTTCTTTTTGTTCATAACTTGACTGTTCAGTGCAAGAGGCCCAGCCTTTGGCCTGTCTCAGCTTTATTTATTTATTTATTTTTTAATTGCATTTTAGGTTTTGGGGTACATGTGAAGGACATGCAAGATTGTTGCATAGGTACACACATGGCTCAGCTTTTTTTTTTTTTTTTTTTTTTTTTTTGAGACAGAGTTTCGCTCTTGTTACCCAGGCTGGAGTGCAATGGCGCGATCTCGGCTCACCACAACCTCCGCCTCCTGGGTTCAGGCAATTCTCCTGCCTCAGCCTCCTGAGTAGCTGGGATTACAGGCACACGCCACCATGCCCAGCTAATTTTTTGTATTTTTTTTAGTAGAGACGGGGTTTCACCATGTTGACCAGGATGGTCTTGATCTCTCGACCTCGTGATTCACCCGCCTCGGCCTCCCAAAGTGCTGGGATTACAGGCTTGAGCCACCGCGCCCGGCGGCTCAGCTTTTAATATACCTTCTTCAGTAAGCTCGATCGTTTTTAGCTTTTTGTTCAAAGTGGGAGGCATGCCGCTTTTCCTTTTACTTAAACAGTTAGAGGCCTTTGTAGGGTTAGTAACTGGCGTAATTGCAATATTGTTGTGTCTCGGGGAATAGGGAGGCTCAAGGAGAAAGAAAAAGATGAGGAACAGCCGATTGATGGAGCTTTTGGAGAATACACAAGCTGCTGTGGAGAATACACCACAGCATTTATTTATTAAGTTTGCTGTCTTATATAAACACAGTTCGTGGTGCCCCAAAATAATTACAATAGTACATCGAAGATCACTGACCACTGTAACAGATATAATAAAAGTTTAAAATATTTCAAGAATTATTAAAATGGAAACCAGAGACATAAGGTGAGTGCCATGCTGTGAGAAAGATTGTGCCAGTACACTTGTGTGACACACGGCTGCCTTGCCCCAAATCTGCAATTTCTGGGGGAAGAAAACTCACCAAAAATGCAATTATCTGTGAAACACAGTAAGGTGAAGTACAAGAAAATGAAGTTTGTCAAGCCGGGCGCGGTGGCTCAAACCTGTAATCCCAGCACTTTGGGAGGCCGAGGCGGGTGGATCACGAGGTCGAGAGATCGAGACCATCCTGGTCAACATGGTGAAACCCCATCTCTACTAAAAATACAAAAAATTAGCTGGGCATGGTGGCACGTGCCTGTAATCCCAGCTACTCAGGAGGCTGAGGCAGGAGAATTGCCTGAACCCGGGAGGCGGAGGTTGCGGTGAGCCGAGATCGCGCCATGGCACTGGTCATGGATGGGAACTATGGAACCTTTCCCCAGAATACATGCTGGCCCCATCAGAACTTCAGGATTTGGTCTCCTAAGAGATGTTCCTCTGTTTGTGCTACACACACAAATAATCCATCTCAGTCCACTGTCAGACAACTTCCAGGAATGACAGTGGCTGTAGTATAGCTGGAAAAACATTGAAGT
Organism: Saimiri boliviensis; assembly: GCF_048565385.1. NCBI lineage: Eukaryota > Metazoa > Chordata > Mammalia > Primates > Cebidae > Saimiri > Saimiri boliviensis. Next base: position 137,487,239 of record NC_133470.1, read on the forward strand.
AGGAGTCAGCAGACCCCGGGACTCTTTGGACTCAGCCACTAACTACTTAATGTGGCCTTGGGAAAAAAAAAAAAAAAGCTGGAGCCACCATGCCTGTAATCTCAGCATTTTGGGAGGTCGATGTGGGAGGATTGCTTGAGCCCAGTTTGAGAGCAACCTGGGCAACATAGCAAGACCCCATCTCTACTAAAAATTTCAATAAATTTTCCAGGTGTGGCAGTGTCCCCCTGCAGTCCCAGCTAGTCGAGAGGTTACAGTGGGAGGATCACTTGAGTCCTGGAGGTCAGTGAGCCAGGTCATGCCACTGCACTGAAGACTGCAGTGAGCCAAGGTCATGCCACTGCACTCAAGCTTGGGCTTCAAAGTAAGACACTGTCTCAGAAAAAAAAAAGCTGGAGCTTTTGTTTCACATTTGTAAAAGTTAAATGATATTATCTCCTTCATGGAGTTACTGTGAGGATGGAAATGCAATTATTTTTCTTCCCTCTCCTTTTAGAAATACAATGAGATAGGCATAGTGGCCAGGTGAGGTGGCTCACGCCTGTAATCCCAGCACTTTGGGAGGCTGAGGCGGGTGGATCACCTGAGGTCAGGAGTTCAAGACCAGCCTGGCCAACATGGTGAAACCCTGACTCTACTAAAACTACAAAAATTAGCCCAGCGTGGTGGCACGTGCCTAAAATCTCAGCTACTCGGGAAGCTGAGGCAGGAGAATTGCTTGAACCCGGGAGGTGGAGGTTGTAGTGAGCCGAGATCATCCCACTGCACTCCAGCCTGGGAGACAGAGCAAGACTCCATCTCAAAAAACAAACAAAAACCAAAACCCGGTGTGGTGGCTCATCCCTGTAATCTCAGCACTTTGGGAGGCCGAGTTGAATGGATCACCTGAGGTCAGGCGTTCAAGACCAGCCTGACCAACATGCAGAAACCCCACCTCTACTAAAAATACAAAATTAGCGAAGCATGGTGGCATGTGCCTGTAATCCCAGCTACTCAGGAGGCTGAGGCAGGAGAATTGCTTCAACCTGGGAAGCAGAGGTTGCAGTGAGCTGAGATTGCACTCCAGCAGGGACAACGAGAAGGAAACTCCGTCTCAGAAATCATAATAATAATAATTAGATAGGCATAGTGCACAAGACAATGTCAGGTAACACCTGCACCACAACTTAATACCACTTTGAGTCCGGACAGACGACGTAGGTCTCTGTGCCTCATTTTTTCTGCTTGACAGATAGGAATCATATGAGGATGTTCTCCTAAGATGATGCTCAAGGCTAAGTAATGTTACCCACGAACATGCCTAGACCAGAACCACCTGCATTTTAAATACTCTCCCCTTTTGGCTGTTGTTGTTCCCATTATTATTTTACTAACTGGAGTGATTTCTAGGCTGCAATAAAAGGATCTGAAGTTTGTGAACAAGACCATTATTCCTTACCAACTGATTAATAACCCGTTTTTCTTTTTCTTTTCTTTTTTCGGAGAAAGAGATAGAAAGGGAAGTTTCCATATACATTTATATATATATATATATATATAATTGCATTGTAGGATTTGGGGTACATGTGAAGAACATGCAAGATTGTTGCATAGGGACACAAGTGGCAGTGTGGTTTGCTGCCTTCCTCCCCGTCACCTATATCTGACATTTCTCCCCATGTTGTCTCACCCCAACTCCCCACCCCCTGCTGTCCCTCCCCTAGTTCCCTCCCACAGCCTCCAGAGTGCGATGCTTCCCTCCCTGTGCCCATGTGTTCTCATTGTTCAACACCCGCCTATGACAGAGAACGTGAGATGTTTGATTTTCTGCTCTTGTGTCAGTTTGCTGAGAATGATGGTTTCCAGGTTCATCCACGTCCCTACAAAGGACATGGACTCACCGTTTTTTATGGCTGCGTAGTATTTCATGGTGTGTATGTGTTTTTCCTGTCCCGTCTATCATCGATGGGTATTCGGGTTGGTTCCAAGTGTTTGCTATTGTAAACGGTGCCAACGTGAACATTCGTGTGCATGTGTTCTTATAATAGAAGGATTTATAATCCTTTGGATATATACCCAGTCATGGGATTGCTGGGTCAAATGGGATTTCTGCCGGGCGCGGTGGCTCAAGCCTGTCATCCCAGCACTTTGGGAGGCCGAGGCGGGTGGATCACGAGGTTGAGAGATTGAGACCATCCTGGTCAACATGGTGAAACCCCGTCTCTACTAAAAATACAAAAAATTAGCTGGGCGTGGTGGCACGTGCCTGTAATCCCAGCTCCTCAGGAGGCTGAGGCAAGAGAATTGCTTCAAGCCAGGAGGCGGAGGTTGTGGTGAGCTGAGATTGTGCCATTGCACTCCAGCCTGGGTAACGAGAGCGAAACTCCGTCTCAAAAAAAAAAAAAAGAGCACAAACGAGATTTCTATTTCTAGGTCCTGGAGGAATCGCCACTCTGTCTTCTGAAATGGTTGAATTAATTTACACTCCCACCAACAGTGTAAAAGTGTTCCTAATTCTCCACATCCTCTCCAGCATCTGTTGTCTCCAGGTTTTTAAATAATTGCCATTCTAACTGGTGTGAGATAGTATCTCAATGTGGTTTTGATTTGCATTTATTTAATGACCGGTGATGATGAGGACATTTTCATGCGTTTCTTGGCCTCCTGTGTGTCTTCTTTTGTAAAGTGTCGGTTCATATCCTTTGCTCACTTTTGAATGGGTTTGTTTGTTTTTTTCCTTGTAAATCTATTTTAGTTCTTTGCAGATTCTGGTTATTAGCCCTTTGTCAGATGGGTAGATTGCAAAATTTTTTTCCCATTATGTTGGTTGCCAGGTCATTCTAATGATTGTTTCTTTTGCTGTGCAGAAGCTGTGGAGTTTGATTAGGTCCCATTTGTCTATTTTGGCTTTTGTTGCCAAAGCTTTTGGTGTTTTAGTCATGAAGTCCTTGCCTACGCCTATGTCCTGGATAGTTTTGCCTAGATTTTCTTCTTGGGATTTTATGTTGTTAGGTCTCATGTTTAAATCTTTAATCCATCTGGAGTTAATTTCAGTGTCAGGTGTCAGGAAGGGGTCCAGTTTCTGCTTTATGCACAGGACTAGCCAGTTTTCTCAGCACAATTCATTAAACAGGGAATCCTTTCCCCATTGCTTGTTTTATAAGGTTTGTCAAAGACCAGATGGTTGTAGATGTGTGGCATTGCCTCTGAAGCCTCTGTTCTGTTACATTGGTCTGTATCTCTGTTTTGGTACCAGTACCATGCTGTTTTGATTACTGTAGTCTTGTAGTGTAGTTTGAAGTCAGGTAGTGTGATGCCTCCGGCTTTGTTCTTTTTGCTTAGAATTGACTTGGCTATGCGGGCTCTCTTTTGGTTCCACATGAAGTTTAAGGTGGTTTTTTCTAGTTCTGTGAAGAAGGTCATTGGTAGCTTGATGGGGATATCACTGAATCTATAGATTACTTTGGGCAGTATGGCCATTTTCACGATGTTGATTCTTCCTAACCATGAACATGGAATGTTTCTCCATCTGTTTGTATCCTCTCTTATTTCGTTGAGCAATGGCTTGTAGTTCTCCTTGAAGAGGTCCTTTACGTTCCTTGTTAGTTGTATTCCTAGGTACTGTATTCTCTTTGTAGCAATTGTGAATGGCAGTTCGTTCTTGATTTGACTCTCTTGAAGTCTATTACTGGTGTATAGGAATGCTTGTGATTTTTGCACGTTGATTTTGTATCCTGAGACTTTGCTGAAGTTGCCTATCAGTTTCAGGGGATTATGGGCTGAGATGATGGGGTCTCCTAAATATATAATCATGTCATCTGCAAATAGAGACAATTTGACTTCCCCCTTTCCTAATTGAATATGCTTTATTTCTTTTTCTTGCCTGATTGCTCTGGCTAGAACTTCCAATACTATATTGAATAGGGGTGGTGAGAGAGGGCATCCTTGTCTAGTGCCAGATTTTGAAGGGAATGCTTCCAGTTTTTGCCCATTCAGTGTGATATTGGCTGTGGGTTTGTCATAAATAGCTTTTATTATTTTGAGATATGTTCCATCAATACCTAGTTTATTGAGAGTTTTGCCTTCTCTGCATCTATGGAGATAATCATGTGGTTTTCATCTTTGGTTCTGTTCATGTGGTGAATTCTGTTTATATACTTGTGTATGTCGAACCAGCCTTGCATCCCAGGATGAATTTTCTTTTTTGAAACAGAGTCTCACTCCCCCTCCCAGACTCAAACGATTCTCCTGCTCAGTGTCACGAGTAACTGGGATTACAGGCATCCACCACTAGGCCTGGCTAATTCTTGTATTTTTAGTAGAGATGGGGTTTTACCATGTTGGCCAGGCTGGTCTCAAACTCCTGACCTCAGGTGATCCACCTACCTCGGCCTCCCAAAAGTGCTGGGATTACAGGGGTGTGTGCCACCACTCCCACCCTATAACCCCAGTTTCTTTTTACCAACTTTTATTATGGAAGTTGGCCCGACTCCCAGGTTCCCATAATGCAAATTGTCCTCCCCAATTATAACTGCCAGTTTGTTTTCATCTAAGAAAAACAAAACAAGACAAACAAAAATGGAAATGCTGGTCATTTCTGCGGACAAAAAGATAAGTATGGCCGGGTGCTGTGATTGATGCCTGCAATTCCAGCACTTTGAGAGGCTGAGGTGGGCAGATCACTTGAAGCCAGGAGTTTGAGACCAGTTCGACCAACAAGGTGAATCGCCCTCTCTACTAAAAATCCAAAAATGAGTGAGGCGGAGTGGCATGCGCCTGTAATCCCATCTACTCAGGAGGCTGAGGCAGGAGAATGGCTTAACCTGGGAGGCAGAGGTTGCAGTGAGCAGAGATCATGCCAATGCACTCCAGCTTTGGCAACAAGATCAGAACTCCATCTCAAACAAACAAAAACAAAAAGTAATGTGACTGCAATTTTCTGGTTATAATCACAGAGTTCATGTGGAAAAGCTAAGCAATATGAAAAAACACAGAGTTAAAGTTTTAAAAAATTACCCCACATTGGATCAGCAAACCTTCTAGGTCTTGCTGTTGCCCAGCTGGTGTTCAGTGGCACCATCACAGATGACTGCAGCCTCAACCTTCTGAGCTCGCTCTGTGCTCCTGCCTCCCAGGGAGCTGGGACTACAGGTACACATCCCTACACCCAGCTAATTTTTTAAAAATTGTTTTTGTAGAGGTGATGTCTCATTATGTTGCCCAGGCTGGTTTTGAACTCCTGGCCTCAAGTGATCCTCCCACCTCAGCTTCCTGAGTAGCTGGGACTACAGATGAGTTCCACCATGACCAGCTAATTTTCTCTATTTTATGTAGAGACGGTGTCTCACTATGTTTCCCAGGCTGGTCTTGAACTTCTGGGCTCAAGCAATCCTGCCTCAGCCTCCCAAAGTGCTGGGATGATAGGTGTGAGCCACTGTGCCTGTCCAAAGGTAAGAGACAGACATGCATAGAGGGACAATGGCCAGTATAAGTCAAGGGATGCCTGAGCCAGGAGAGAGGCTGGGGCAGATTTTTCCCCAGAGCCTCCAGAGAGAGCCCGGCCTGCAGATACGTGACTTTACACTTCCAGCCTCCCAACTGGGAGACAACAACTTTTTATTTTATTTATTGATTTATTGAGACAGAGTCTCACTCTGTCACCCAGGCTGGAGTGCAGCAGCATGATCTCAGCTCACTGCAGCCTCATTCTCCCTGGCTCAAGCAAACCTCCCACCTCAGCCTCCTGAGTAGCTTGGGAACACAGGCACATGTAACCATGCCTGGGTTTTTTGTTTTGTTTTGTTTTGTTTTTTTCTGAGATGCATTATTGCTCTGTCCCCCAGTCTGGAGTAAAGTGGTGTGATCTCGGCTTACTGCAACCTCCGCCTTCTGGGTTCAAGCCGTTCTCCTGCGTCATTCTCCTGAGCAGCTAGGATTACAGGCGTGCACCACCACATCCAGCTAATTTTTGTATTTTTAGTAGAGACAGGGTTTCTCCATGTTGGCCACACTGGTCTCGAACTCCTGACCTCATGATTTGCCTACCTCAGCCTCCCAAAGTGCTCGGATTACAGGTGTGAGCCGCCATTCCCAGCCTTGTATTTTTTCAGTAGAGACAGGGTTTCTTCCTATTGGCCTGGCTGGTCTCGAACTCCTGACCTCAAGAGATTATCTCACGCTCCCAAAGTACAGGGATTACAGATATGAGCCAAGGCATCTGGTCTGAGACAACAAATTTGTGTTGTTCTAAGCCACTTAGTTTGTGGCACTTTGTGACAGCATCCCCAGCAAAGTTATACCCAAGGAATAATCCATTTCATTGTTAAAGGACACAGAAGCTCATGCCCTCGGTCATTCATGAATGTGTAATTAGGTTTTGGCCAGAAACAGAGGCTCATGCCTGTAATCCCAGTGCTTTGGAAGGCTGAGATGGGAGGGCCACTTGAAGCCCAGAGTTTGAGGCCAGCCTTGCCAACATGGAGAGACCCCATCTCCAGACACACACACACACACACACACACACACACACACACACACACACACACACAAATATTAGTTGGGCATGGTAGCATGTATCTGTAATCCCAGTTACTCAGGAGGCTGAGATCGGAGGACTGCTTGAGTCTGGGAGTAAGAGGCTGCAGTGAGTTGTGATTGTAACACTGCACTGTAGCTTGGACAACACAGGAAGTTCCTATCTATCTTTCCAAAAAAAAAAAAAAAAAAGAAAACCAGGGCGGGGTTTGATTTTGTGTCTTTGTTGTTGTTACTGTTGTTTTTTGAGATGCAGTCTTGCCCTCTGCCCAGGCTGGAGTGCAGTGGTTCAATCTCGGCTCACTGCAACCTCCACCTCCTGTGTTGAAGTGACTCTCCCACCTCAGCCTCCCGAGTAGCTGGGATTACAGCTGTGCACCACTACACCTGGCTCATTTTTATGTTTTTAGTAGAGATGGGATTTCACCACGTTGGCCAGGCTGGTCTCAAACTGCTGACCTAAGGAGATCCACCCACCTCGGCCTCGCAAAGTGCTGGGATTACAGATGTGGGTCACTGCACCCGGTTGATTTTATATTTTCGCTGGGTTGGGTCTGGCAGGTGTATGGTTAATAAACCATGTCTAAATATTTCTAGGTACCGGTGGCTCAGGCATGCACTGACAGCAATGTTGTGGGTGGTAATATTGGCTTCGAACATGGATGAGAACAAGATCTGGTCTGTTTTTTTCACCCAGACAGTGTCGCCGAGCTGACCTAGGAGATGACAGGACAGGTGCATGAGGCCATGTGTACATCCTGGGAAAGGGGATGCAACTGCTGGGACCCCAGCCCCCCTGCCACCACCCAGCCCACCCGGCCAGCGGCTCTTCCATGTTCGTTACGGCTTTTGAGAGGTTCACTATCCAAAGGAGAATGAATCAAGGAAAGTACAGGGCTGGGCACAATCCCGTTAAACATGACAAGGAATATGCTTTGGTTCAGGCAAACCCATGGCCAGGCACGGTGGCTCACACCTGTAATCCCAGCACTTTAGGAGGCTGGGGGCAGAGGATCACTTGAGCCCAAGAGCTTGAGGCCAGCCTGGGCAACATAGTGAGACCCCTCCCCAACTCCACCAAAAATGTAAAAGGAAGAAAAAAAGATGTAACTCAGGCATTACCCGCCTCCAGGTGGCCTTCCTGATGGTGCCGTACTCAGGTGGGCTCAGGGGCAGCCTCTGTTCTCTGGGCATCAGAAGCTGTCTCCCCGGGGCGGTGGTCCCGGGTCAGCTCCTGCAGGAGTCCAGGGACAGGATGATGGTGGATGGATCAGAACTGAGGGTCAGAGATGTGGAGAGGCAGACGGCTTTGGGACTCACTTGGTGAGATCAGTGGCATTTGCTTCAGGGTGACTGTCAGGGTGCAGGGGAGAATTCTGGACCGGCCGTGTCTTCATCTCTCTCTTCCCTCCAATCCCAGGAGAGCAAATGAGGCAGAAGGACTCGCGGGCCCGGCTGGCCAGCTCCATCCTCAGGAACTCGAGGACCATCATGTTCCATGGCTGGGAGGGAGCCTTTCTGGACAGAGTCCTGGGCATCCGAGGCCAGGAGCTGGGCGCCTTGGGGACCTCCAGCCTCCTCTTCTCTGTGCCGCTGGTGTCCTTCCAAGTGTCTGCCTTTCTGGTGATCTCACTCTCGTCTCTATGCCGAGCAGGACTGGGGAAGGAGTGTGGGGGTCAGGAGGTGAGGTAGGCGGAGCCACCCAGATTCTACCACCCTGTCCATCAAAACCCACACATTCTGGATCCTTTTCTCTCGGGGGTCCTGCTGTCTGTGAATGAATTAATCACATCATTCTGGTGAAGGTGGCAGGGGCTGATGAGGTCTGCTGTTCTGAGAGTGGGAGGATGGCTTAATCCCAGGAGCCCCAGCAGCATAGTGAGGCCAGTCTGGGCAACATAGTGAGACCCCCATCTCTACAAAGTCTTAAAAATGAACCAGGTGTGGTGATGCTTGTATCCCAGCTGCTTGGGAGGCTGAGGCAGGAGGATCACTTGAGCCTGGGAGGTAGAGGCTGCAGCAAGGAGAGATCATCCCACTGCACTCCAGCCTGGGTGACAGAGAAAGACCCTGTCTCTAGGAAAAACAAAAAGAAAAGGAAACATGGAGATGATTCCCACCCTGGCCTGAAGGACTGAGGGGAGGGGAGCTATGTGAGGAGCCCTGGGAGGCGGCAAGGGGGTCACAATCCTGCCGTCCAGACCCTGCTGGGGCGCCCATGGGACCAACCCAAGAAAGCTCATGGATGGGCTCATGGCAGACTTGCAGCCCAGAGGCATGCTTAACCCTTGATACCAATGGGGAAACTGAGGCTCAGAGAGGGGCAACTGAGATGCTTGCCCATGGTGACAGAGCTAGGTAAAGGCCAAGCTGGGATTCAAACCCGGGTCACCTGGCTCCAGAGTCCAGCCCTAACCAGGACACCATATGGCTCTTGGGCCTCAGGGTGCGGGAATAGCCGTGCATTGGGCCACTGATGTGATCCTGGCTCTCTGACCCTCTCTTGGGGAAGTTGACTTTGTCTCAACCTGGCCTTGGGGGCCCTGGACAAGGCGGCATCTTGCCAACTTCAAGCCCTCTCTTTCCTTCCTTCTGGCAAAGAGCCGCTGTTCTCAGGCTGGCATCGCCTCCCCTCCCTCCTGGGCTGCTGCCGCAGCTCAGCCTCAGTCTCAGCTAAAGTAACTGTGCCCCAGCCGCCTGGCTCCTAACTGGTTCCAGATGCTTGTCCCAGGTGGAAGGGGGCATGGTAATGCGTGCACATCCGTCCGCCAGCCTGCAGCAGGCCCACGTGGGCCACCCTCGGAAACCTCTGGCTCCAGCTTTCCCAAACATACCCAGGTTTACATTCCTGGGCCGGCCCACAGCCAGGTCCACGAGCCCTTTGGGAGACGGGGGAGGCCAACTCACCCAGTGCCTGGTGCCTGGCGTTGCCTCACCCAGCCTGGCGCACTTGTAGAGGCTGGAGGTGATGCTGCAGCCGTTTGAGCTGAGCCAGTGTGACCCCCATTTATGCAATCCAGGAAGAACTGAGGGGTCCTGGGAGTGGACAGAAGGGCCCATTAGACTTAGGCCAGGTTTCTCTGTCCCTCTGAGCTGTTGTTGTCTATGTTCAAATCTGGAGCTCCCTGGAGGGCATGCCTAGTGCCTGGCACAGGGCCCAGTGCATAGTAGGTGCTCAGTAAAAACAGGGCATGAATGGGTGAGTGCATGCATGAATGGTCACGTCTTCCAGATGGTCACTTCATTTTCCGGCCAGCCACCGTGTTTTGCTAAGCACCTGCCTAGTCCTGGCCCAGGCTGAATTTCTTTACAGAGCACATGCTATGTGCTGGGGTTCTCTGCCGAATTTACACTTGATTTTGGAGTTCCCTACACTTGGCTACAACTGCACAATCATTCCGGGAACTTCTTTCTTTCCTTATTATTTATTTGTTTTCTTGAGACAGGGTCTCCCTTTGCAACCCAGGCTGCAGTGCAGTGGCGTGATTTTGACTCACTGCAATCTTCGCCTCCTGGGTTCAAACGACTCTCCCGACCCAGCCTCCTGAATAGCTGGGATTACAGGCACGCACCACCACACCTGGCTAATTTTTGTTTTGTTTTGTTTTTGTAGAGATGGGGTTTCACCATCCTACCAGCTGGTTGCAAACTCCTGACCTCAAATGATCCGCCACCTTGGCCTCCCAAAGTGTTGGGATTACAGGTGTGAGTCACCGTGCCCAGCCTTGCTTTTCATTTTCAAAATTTCTTTTTGGGACAGGGTCTTGCTCTGTCACCCAGGCTGGAGTGTAGTGACATGATGAGAGTTCACTGCAGCCTCAAGCTCTGGGGTGCAAGTGATCCTCCTGCCTCAGCCTCCAGGTTAGCTGGGACTCCAGGTGGTACCACCACACCTGGTTCCGTTCAGGGAGCTGTTTAGTTTTTTCCCCAAGTTTTGCTTTGAGTCATTTGGACCTATATAAAAGTTACTGTGGGACAGTGACCATGGATCAGTTGTTAATATCTTTCCATATTTCTCATCTATGTTACATAAAATCGTATTATCATACATACATTTTTTCTGTATCATTAAGAATTAATACAGAGACGTTTCTGAAGATGCCACCTTTTTACTCTGAAATACTTCACCTCTTTCCCATAACAAGGATATTTTCTGATTTAACACAATTACAGCATTCAGAAAACTGAACATTGAAGTAATACCTTCATTTAATGTACAGTCCATATAAAATTTCCCAGCTTTCCCAATAACGTTCTTTCAAAAAACTGTTTTGTTTTGTTTTAAATCTGGGATGCAGGCCAAGGTCGCACAGTGTGCATAATTGCCATGTCTTTTTAATTTTCTTAATGTAGAACAGAGGTCTACAGACTTTTACTGTAAAGTGAAATGTAGAGATTGCAGGCCTTACGATCGCTGTTACAGCTGCTCAGAATTGTCATTGTAACACAAAAGCAGCTCTAGACGACATGTAAGTGAATAGGTATGGCTGCGTTACAATAAAACTTTATTTACAAAATCAGGTTGTGGGCCACATTTGACCCAAAAGCCAGCTCCTGATCTTGAACATTCTCCTTCCACACGCTACCTTTCCTTAACCAATGTTTTATTTTTTATTTTTATTTTCTAGTTTATTTTGATACAGAGTTTCTCTCTGTTACCCGGGCAGGAGTGCAATGATGCAATCTCTACTCACTGCAACCTCCGCCCACTGGGTTCAAACAATTCTACTGCCTCAGCCTCCTGAGTAGCAGGGATTACAGGCATGCACTACCACACCTGGCTAAATTTTGCATTTTTAGTAGAGATGGAGCTTCGCCATGGTGGCCAGGTTGGGTCTCAAACTCTTGGCCTCAGGAAATCCACTCACCTTGGGCTCCCAAAGTGCTGGGATGACAGGCGTGAGCCACTGTACCCAGCACCCCCCCAACATTTTATTGTACAATTTTTCAGACACTAATAAATAGAAGTAATTTCACAGTTGAACACCCACATACCTAGATTTTCCTGTTCACATTTTATTTTGCATAATCACATAGGTCTCCATCCATCTTAGTTTTGGATACATTTCAAAGTAAGTTGCAGATATCAATATGATTTTCCCTAAACATTTTATTTTCATTAAGCACCTTTAAAAAAAAATCCCAGCTGGGTGTGGTGGCTCAAGCCTGTAATCCCAGCACTTTGGGAGGCCGAGGCGGGTAGATCACGAGGTCAAGAGATCGAGACCATCCCGGTCAACAAGGTGAAACCCCGTCTCTACTAAAAATACAAAACATTAGCTGTGCATGGTGGTGCGTGCCTGTAATCCCAGCTACTCAGGAGGCTGAGGCAGGAGAATCGCCTGAACCCGGGAGGCGGAGGTTGCGGTGAGCCGAGATCGCGCCATTGCACTCCAGCCTGGGTAACAAGAGCAAAACTCCGTCTCAAAAAAAAAAAAAAAAAAAAAAAAAAAAAAATTCCAACCGGATGCAGTGGCTCACACTTGTAATCCCAACACTTTGGGAGGCCGAGATGGGAGAACTGTTTGAATTCAGGAGTTCAAGACCAGTCTGGGCAACCTAGGGAGACCCTGTCTCTACAAAAAATGAAAAAATTAGCCATGCATGTCAGTGCCTACTTGTAGTCTCAGCTACCCATGAGGCTGAGTTACGGGAGAATTGCTTGAGCCCAGGAGGTTGAGGCTACAGTGAGCTGTGTTCACACCACTGCACACTCCAGGCTGGATAACAGACCAGACCCTGTCCTTGTCTCCAAAAAAAAAAAAAAAAAAAAAAAAATCGTGCATTGACAATTTTGAAGTGTCCAGGAAGTTACTTTGCGAAACATTCTCCTAATGTGGATGTGTCAGCTTGTTTGCTGAAGACAAGATTCAGGTTGAACATTTTTGACAGGAATATCACTAATGTAATGACACATCTCAGGTGAGCTTATTAAAAGTACCAGTTCTTGGCCAGATGTGGTGGCTTGAGCCTGTAATCCCAGCACTTTGGGAGCCTGAGGTGGGCAGAGCAACTGAGGTCAGGAGTTCGAGACTAGCCTGGCCAACATGGTGAAACCCCCATCTCTACTAAAAATACCCAAATTAGCCGGGCATGGTGGCACACGTTTGTAATCTTAGCTACTCGAGAGGCGGAGGCAGGAGAATCACTTGAACCTGGGAGGTGGAGGTTGCATTGAGCCGAGATCGTGCCACTGCTCTCCAGCCTGGGTGACAGAGTGAGACTCCATCTCAAAAAAAAAAAAGTACTAGCTCTTGAACCTCTTCTCAGAGACTGTTTTTGTAGGTATTAAGTGAGAGCCCAGAATATATTTTTAGTAAGTTTCCCCAAGCAAATCTGCTGTTCAGCCAACGTGGAAGTTAGCACATTATTTCGTACGATGTTGACAGCAACCCATAATAAAATCGATGTCCTTACCCTGTGTTCTGAATTAGAAGGCTGAGGCTCAGGTGGTTAAGGAACTAGCTGGAGATGACTCACCTCTCCGTGGTGCATCCTCACTGGGAGCTCTGTGTGTTTGATGCTGACACAAGCCCAAGCATTGCCTTTTCTGCTAGATTGGCCCCTGCTGTCTGCAACAGTGCTGCAACTAGAGTTCTTGCCTGCTGGTGCCAGGCTGGTAGATATTTTCAAGTCAGGGAGGGCCTGAGAAGAGAGTTCCTATGGCCACATTTGATGGCCTAAACTGAGGCTCTAAACCCTTATTTCACCAAAGTCACTCCAGCCCAGGAAGCTGTGAGTCTCTTGGGCCTGGGGCTTTGAGAGGCAGAGCTCACGGCTTAAAACCAGCATCTGCTTCAATGTTCCATCAGAGCCCTGATGAGATTTATTGTCGTGTGTGTGTGTTTCATGATTCAGCTACACTACTCCTAGGGTGAGCTTCAGAGCACATTGGCCTTGGGCGTGGAGGAGCATCATTTTCACATCGGCATCCATCTGGTAGCTGCTAAGGCCAGTCTCACCAACTTCGTGAAGCTGGAATGTTTCTTCCTGCAGGTATGTGGAGGACAGCTCAGGCCACTCGCACGCTGGGGTGGGGGTGGGGGGCTCCTGGGACAGCCGTTGGAGAAAAAAAAAATCGTCCTAATGTCCTGATTCCTGGGAAGACGGGCACGCAAGGCTGTGAAATGGACAAAGTTTGCTGGAGTAGATTATCAGCTGGCGTCCTTATCCATGCCTTCTTCCTTTGGCATGATTTATTGCACATCTACTAGGTGCCAGGTACTATTTCAGAAGGTGGGGTGTGTCCTAAAATGGGACTGATCCATCCTTCTTCTCATCAACTGTGTACTGTAGTGGGGGATATTAACTACCCAAAATGACACAAATAGATAGTAGTAAGATCCGGAGAAAATGTACTGCACTGACTGAGTGAACAGGGAATGTATTTAGGTTACGCGGCCAGGGAAGGCTCCACTGAGGAGGTGGTGCTTGAGCCTGCCTTGGATGATAAGTGCAGCCATTTGCAAATCTACGAGAAGGCCAGGCGTGGTGGTTCATGCCTGTGATCCCAGCACTTTGGGAGGCTGAGGCGGGGGGATTACAAGATCAAGAGATCGAGACTACACTTACCAACACAGCAAGACCGTCTCTATTAAAAATGCAAAAATGAGCCAGGTGTGGTGGCACACGCCTCTAGTCCCAGCTATTGAGGAGGCTGAGGGAGGAGATTCGCTTGAAATGGGGAGGCGGAGGTTGCCGTGAGCTGAGATTGCACCACTGCACTCCAGCCTGGGCGTGACAGCAAGACTCCATCTCAAAAAAAAAAAAAAAAGAGCAAACTTCCTACCCCACCCCAGCAGTCCCCCTGCAGTGCCCTCAATTGACTCTCAGACTATGGTACCTACCAGTAAGGACAGCGACCCTCTCTGAGGCTTTGCACAGGCTGTTCCCTCTGCCTGGAATGCTCTTCCCTGCCTCCTCCCCAAGCTTGCTTCTCTGCGTTTCTTTCTCCCTTGAATGTCTCTTGTGACCATCCTTGTCCCATCATTTTCTGTCCTGTGACTATCTCCCTGTCAGCCTGGAAGCCTCGTAAGGGCCAGGAGCAGGTCTTGGCTATCTTTGTACGCAGGCACTCGGCACTGGCTCGGGAGCATAATACTTGCTCATTGCTTGATTGAGAAGTCCCAGTACCAACTGCGTGCTTCCTACAGGCTCCTCTCCACAATCTAGCCCTGGGCTGAGTGCACCGTTTGTATTATCTTGCAGAGGTTGACACTTTGTTGCCTTCATTGCGTAGGAAAGTGAGGCTCAGCCAGGATGGAAACTTGCGCAGAGCCCCGCAGCTTGACCACGGCGTTGAGAAGCGGCTGTCGTGCGCTGTCTCCAGTTGGCCACAGTCCTCCTTTATGTTATCCGCTCATCCTTAGGAAGCGTTTGGCTTTTTGATTCCCTGACGTATGTCACCATGCAGAAAACTATAAATGATCCACAGATACTCCCTTTCTCCTCCTCTGCAAGCTTCTCTCCTTTCCCATCCCAGGCAGAAGCGTGGGTCAGGTTCCTCTGTGGCGCCATGATTCTCTCCCAGCTCAGCGCCCTTCCCGGGGAGCTGGTCCTGCAGACCACATAGGAGCAAGCTCCTGGGACCCATGTCCTGCACTACGTGGTGCTGTGGGATGGCCAGGAGTTGGTCCTCACTGGGAGCCTGTCCGGGCCTCTCCCCAGGCCCTTCAGGAACCTCAGCCTGCAGAGTGAGTCTTTGAGGGGATGCGGGAAGTGGTGACCCAGTGACTTAAGAAATCATCCCTGGCTGGGCGCAGTGGCTCCTGCCTGTAAACTCGGCACTTTGGGAGGCCAAGATGGGTGGATCATCTGAGGTCAGGAGTTGGAGACAAGCCTTGCCAAAATGGTGAAATCCATCTCTACTAAACAACAATTATCTGGGTGTGGTGGTGGGTGCCTGTCATCCCAGCTGCTTGGGAGGCTCAGGGAGGAGAATTGACTGAACCCAGGAGGCAGAGGTTGCAGTGAGCCAAAATCGCACCATTATACTTCAGCCTGGGCAACAGAGTGAGACTTGATCTCAAAAAGAAGCCATCACTGACCACCTGCTGATCCCAGGCATGATTCTAGGCACAAGGGATCCATCAGGAAGCAAGATGGCCCAGCTGTCTCCCCTCAGGGAGACAGGCATTAAGCAACAAGACACACATAAGCAAAATAACATCCAACATAACTACTTCCACGTGTGGGAAAGACTGTGAGAGCAAGCAGGGCCTGTATGGAGTGCGGGGCTCCTTTAGGTGGGGTGGTCTGGGAAGGCCTCTTGGAGGAGGTGACTTCCCAGCTGAGATCTGAGGGATAAGAAGCTGCTGGCTGAGGTGCAGATCTGAGCAGAGGCACTTCAGGCGAAAGCCCCGGGTGGAAACGAGCTTTGAGTGTGGAGCAGCATCAGGGAGGCCAGCGTGGCTGGAGTGAGCAGAAGGGAGGAGCTGAGGCAGGTGGGCTGGGGACCCAGGGCACGCAGAGTCTCAGCCCACAGAGAGGAGCTAGGGCTTATCCTGAGTGCCACTGAGCAGGGAGAAGGGTCCAGGGTGGGGGAGGGGTGGCATCCCTGGGCAGTTACGGTGCCAGGGGAGGTGAGGGCCAATGGAGCCCCAAAGGCAGCCATGAGCCCTGGGGTCCTCCAGGAACAGGCACCCCTGGAAGGGGCTGTTGTTCGTGGTCTGAGCAGCCATGCAGACTGTCAGTTGCTGTATGAGAAACCCCCTGGGCATGGAGAAGAGCCTAACCCCAGACCCACCAGGTGCAGAGACAGAGTGCAGATCCCAGCCCAGGGGCACAGCTTGCCAGGTGGCCTGATGGAATTCTCCCAACGTCACACTTGCCGCTTGTGTGCCCTGGAAGGCAGAGGAAGTGAGCAGGTCCTCAACAGGCCAAGGCAGTGTGCATGTGTGTGTATGCCTGTGTTTGTGTGTGCATGCCTGTGTGTGTGCACACCTGTATGTGCACGTGTGTGTGCATGCTTGTATTTGCACGTATGTATGCCTGTGTGTGCATGCCTGTATTTGCATGCATGTGCACGTGTGTGTGTGCATGCTTGTATTTGCACGTATGTATGCCTGCGTGTGTGCATGCCTGTATGCACGTGTGTGCATGTATGTGTGCATGTGTATACCTGTGTGTGTGCAAGCCTTATGTGAGCATGCGTGTGTGTATGCCTGTGTTCATGGGGGTGTGTGTTTGCGTATTTGTGCCACCCTTGGTGAGCCTCGCAGCTTGCAGCCCCACACTGTGGTCACCGTGTTCCCCGTGGTGGGTCAGCAGGTGGCAGGGAAGAGGCTTTCAGCCCTGCATGTGGTCAGCCTCCCCAGAACCGGTGACTGGGTGATACCCTGAGAACCAGCCAGTGCCAGTGTCTCTGGGCACAGCTCCCTGCAGCCCATCTGAACAGGTGGGTGCCCTTTGTACAGAGCTCAGAGCTCACCACAGCACAAAGAGTCCCCAGGCAGCCTCCTGCTGGAGGGGTCTGGGAAAGCAGGACTGTGCAGGGGCCTCAGGAGGTGGGGTCGTGATGCAGGAGGTCAGGGCAGCTTGACTCACCTTGGGGACAAAGGAAGGAGACCCAGCTATGGGGTGCCACCTGTCATACCCCGAGATGGAAGGAGAGCATAGGGCTGGGTGGCATGGGGACGTGGGGAATCTGAGAGGGCGCAGGTCACCCATGCATGTGAGGCCCCCAAGAGCTATGCAGGTTGCTGGGGGTTGGGGCTGCTCCCATTAGATCTTTATTCAAGGTGGTAAAAACCTGTTCTGAAACTCAGTGGCATCAAGCAAGCACTGGTCCTTGCTCACAAGACTGTGGGTTACCTGGGCAGCTTTTCTGGTCTTCCACATGTTCGCGGTCTGTAGGGTGAGCAGGTGGCTCTGCTGGCCTTGGCTGGGCGCTCTGACCTGCTCGGTGACTGGCTGTCAGCCTCGCTCAAACATCTTGAGCTGAAACCAGGCTCCCTCCAACCCTGGGTGGCACCTGCCCAAAGGTGAGCAGGGTTGGTTCTCATGTGGCTGGGAAGGGGTTCAAGGGAGGAAGTGTGGCGAGGCCTCTTAAGGCCTGGGCTTAGAACTGGCACTTGCTCGGTCAGTTCACTGAATTCTATTAGAACATCACGAGGCCATATGTCTCCTCCTGGAGAAGCCTTGAAGTCTCATTGTAATGGGGATTCCCACAGGGACAGTGCAGAGTGTCAAGTGGTTATGGTGACAGAGTGAGCGCATAGCTTTCAAATTTTGTGAAAATGGTCTGGGTGTGTGGCCCCGAGTGGCCACCTGCCTGAGCTGGCCGTGGCGGCCGCCGAGAGTCCTCTGAACAACACTGGGGCTGCAGCTGCTGACCTCGGCTCACATGGCCTTCCCTTTGTGTGTCCTCCCTCACCCAGTGGGGCTCACCCACCCACTGCCCCTCCCCCTGCCTCGACACTGCAGCCTCCACCTGTCCTCAGAGCATTCGGGAGGCAGCCACCGGGACTGCCTTGTCGGCTGGGATGGTAGGAACCAGGTAGGTGTCAGGGCTGAAGGTCACCCTGGGGCAGAGCTGGACTCCACCCTGCAGGCTGCGCAGGGTCTTTGGAGCCCTCCCCTGCTCAAGGAGTCTTACCTGGGGCTGAGAAGGCTGCACCATGTCCCACAGTCTCACTAGAAGGGCAGCAGGAGACCTGGGTCCCCACAAAACCTTGGCAGGCACGGCAGTGACGGTGCCTGACGGGCCGTGAATGCTTATCCCGTGATAGGTGCTGTGGGTCAACCCACACCTCAGCTTCCAGTCTGCTCAGTGCTACTAATAGCCCCATGTTCAGATGATGAAATTGAAGGACTTAGAGATGCTGTGACCTGCCCGGAGCCACAGACCTGGGGAAGACGGTGGACGAGGAGAGCGACCTCCAGTTTCATCTCGTCGTGTGTTCACTCCATCCGCTCCTCTCTAAGCCTCAATATCTTCCTCTGAGAAATGGGCTGAGCTCTCCCAGGGCCTTGCACAGGGCTGGGTTTGAGCTAAATGCCATCTGTCTTTGCAGCCTTGACCTTGATGGAGACGGTGGTCTGTGCAGGTGGGAAAGAGGTGCAGCCTGTCTGGGTAAGGCCCCTGGCTGAGTCTGTGTTCCTCCCCAGCTGCTGGTCTCCTCCTCCCTATGGCTGGGGAAGAGTGAGCTGGCTGCCCTCCTGGCCCTGGCTCACCCGTTCAATGTCTCCTGGCAGCAAGCTGAGGCCAGTGGCCTTGCTGAGAACAGGGGTGGCAGGCAGAGCCGGCAGGTGAGCGAGGATGTCCCAGGCGCCCTTGGCGGGGGCAGGAGCTGAGAGCTATGTGGCTGAGCCTGGGGGGCTGGGCACCTCAGGTAGAAGGAGACCGTGTTCATCAGTGACAAGGACTTCTCCAGAATCACAGCTCCCTGAAGCCTGGGATCTCCAGGGTCCTTCATTCAGTTGTTCCTTTATCAATACCTCATTAAGCACCTACTGTATACCATGCCGTATTTGCGGACAGCTCGCATTTTAACTTGGGAAACAGGTCCGGGCGTCTCCAATTCATTTATAGTTGCCTGTTTAGTGGTAGCTTTGGGGACTGAGTGAGCAGCTGGGCACCCCATCTGGCTAGGTGGCCCCTGGTGTCTCCCATCGCCTCTCTAAGCCTTTCGTTTTTCCGTCTGTGAAAGGGAGCACAATAGGCCAGTTGTGTGCAGGCAAAAGACGCTCTCCAGAATTCAAGCCAAGGAATGAATGTAAAAACCAGAAGGTGCGGTAAGCACCATAAAGCAGTAAAGATGGGCTGGGCACAGGGGCTCACGCTTGTAATCCGAGGACTTTCGGAGGTCGAGGCAGGCGGATCACTTGAGGTCAGGAGTTTGAGACCAGCCTGGCCAACATGGCAAAACGCTCTCTACTAAAAATCCAAAAGATTAGCTGGGCATGGTGGTGCACACCTGCAATCGCAGCTACTCGGGAGGCTGAGGCAGGAAAATCTCTTGGGCCCTGGAGGCAGAGGTTGCAGTGAGTCAAGATCATGCCATTGCACTCCAACATGGGCGGCAGAGTGAGACTCCATCTCAGAAACAAGAAAAAAAGTAAACAGTATATAAGATTGAGAGGAGCTGGGCAGGCGGGTGTGGGAGCTACTGTAGGCGGGGGGTCAGTGAGGGCCTCATTTGGGAGGCAGCCCTGAGATGGGAAGGACCAGGCTTGCGAAAAGCCGCAGAAGCAGCACTGCAGGGGGCAGGAAAAGCATGTGCCAAGGCCTCTGTGGTGGGAGGAAGCCTGGTGCTTTGGGGAGAGCTGGAAAGGGAATACGACGGGCAGGTGACCAGGAGATGAGGTCAGACGGGCAGGGACAGATTCTGCTGGGCCTGGAGGCCGCACGGAAGCCCGCGATTGCTTTCTGCTTTTGGAAATGCTGAGTCTGGGTGTCGGGGATGAGGCGGTTTCTTTTCATCCAGATGCTTTCACTCTGCAGCCTGGGACAGCTCTGGGCTCTTCCAGAGATGAGGGGCAGGGCAGTCTCTTCACCCTCCATTCTAATTCCTCTACAGGAATCTTATAGGAGGCCGGTGTCAGCTTCTCCACCCTCCCCAGCCTCTCATTTCCCAATAGAGATGGGGTGTGGGGGTGCCGTTAGCCTCTCTTCTCCCCCGGGTCTCCCGCTTACCCCCACCACTGCCCTCCCAGCTCAACGCAGGTACAGCTCACCTGGAACAGAGAACATGACTCTGCAGCTCGCCTGGGCCGACAGGTTCTCTGCACACAGCACCGCCTGGGATGGCTGCATGGCTACCTCCCCGGGGCAGGTATGTGGGGTCTGGCTGCTGTGCCCAGTGTGGGGCTCCCCTTTGTTCCAGGCTTCTCGGCTGCCCCCCTCGCCAGGTCATGTACCCTATTCTCTTCCCTATCAGCTCCAGGAAACTTTGGGCCTGGACCCCCTCTGGGCCTGCGGGGCCATAACACAGACCCCAGATGTGTTCACTGAAGATCCCCACCTGTCCTGGGGTCAGCAGCGTGTGCGGCACAACTTGACATACGAGGTGAGGCCTGGGGAGCAGTGTCCAGGCACGGAACCCCCACACGGCTCCACGTGCTGCAGGAGAGCCCCACCCTGAGACTGTGTGGTCTTGAGTTCCAGTGCTTGTGGAATCCTTGGCAACTCACTTCCCTGCTGTGCACCTGGGGTTTCTCACCTGTGAAATGGGCACAATACTCCCTTCCTACCTGGGATGTGCTGAGGGCTCTGGAAGACCAGAACAGCATGTGTTTCCAGCATGAGATGCTGGAAACAGATGGGGAAGGAGGTGGGGTGCTAGTGGGCTTCTCAGGAGGGGGCGGGGGGAGATTGGGAGCTCAGCTTCCTGGAGGCATCAGGAACCAGGTCTCCTCCAGCCTCACTACATGATGGGCTCCTCATGGGGCCGAGCACTGTTCTGCAGAGCCTCAGGCAGGAACCTGCCCATGGAGAACTGGGGAGAACTGGTCCTGGAAGCTCCCTTCCCATCTGGGTTCCTGGGGCTCTTAGACCCGTCCCCCTAAGTGCTCACAGCAGAAATCCTGCCATAGTCAGGGTGCAGTGGCTCACGCCTGTAATCCTACCACTTTGGGAGGCTGAGGCGGGGAATCACCTGAAGTCAGGAGTTCGAAACCAGCCTGGCCAACATGGTGAAATGCTGTCTCTACTAAGAATACAAAAAAAAAAAAAAAATAGCTTGGCGTGGTGACGTGCACCTGTAGCCTCAGCTACCTGGGAGGCTGAGGTGGGAGAATCACTTGCACCTGGGAGGTGGAGGTTGCAGTGAGCCGAGATTGTGCCACTGCACTCCAGCTTGGGCTGCAGAGCAAGACTCTGCCTCAAAAAAAAGAAGAAAATCCTGTACCAGAGTGTAAGGGAGTGCTGTGGCTGATGAGGGCTCTGACGTGGACTCCTGGCACATGTTCTTGCTAGGTGAGGGTCTCCACCTGCAGCTGGCCATGGGCATTCTCTTACGTGATGAGCCCCTGACACATGGGCCCTCTCATTCCAGAGGCATCGGCCATCTCAGCCAGACAAGATCATCATGGAGGCCATGGTGGAGCACGTCCTCAGGGCCTCTTGTGCCCGGCAGAGCTTCTGGGGAGAAGTACAGACTGACTACGCACACTGGCTGCGGCACTCCCTTCCCCTGGGGCTCTGTGACCTACCCAGGGTGAGTCTGCCCTGGGGAAAGGGGCAGCTGGAGGACCAGGGATCCGTGGTGATGGGGTAATATGGAGGGCGGTGCCCGCAGAAGGCAGGGGTGTGAGCGAGGCAGCCAGACGCCAGTGTGGTGGCTCTGCCATTTGCCTGCTGGGTGACTGGGCAGGGCACAACTCCTCTCTGAGCTGCCAGTGTTTCATCTGAGGAATAGAAGCAGCAGCAGGTTCCAGGATGTAGGGTGATGGTGGGAGTTAAGAGAGATGTGATGCAGGAATGCTCAGCCTTGGTGCCTGGCGCAGAAGTTAGCATTGCTGTTGTCATGATTGCCTCAAAAGAGAGGTGTTGGGACCCCTTTTCCTCAACCCTTTTCCCCTCCTGGGGTTGGTAGCTGGTTCATTGGTCCTTTTATCCACCCACCCATCCATTCATTCACCCATCCTTCCTTCCTCCTTCCCACCTTCCATCCATCCTGCTATTTCTGCTCTCCCACCCTCCCACCCTCACTCCCTTGCCTCCCTCCATCCCTCCACCATCCATCCATGCATCCACCCACCATCCATCTATCATCATCCTTCTACCATCCATCCATGCATCCCAGGGACCCACACTCTTCTGTAAAGGGACAGATAGTAAATATTTTAGGCTTTATGAACCATCCAGTCCCTGTTTCAACGCCCAACTCCACCACTGTCTTGTGAAAGCAGCTATGGATGACATGTAAGTGAATGCATGTGGCTGTATTCCAGTAAAAGTGTTTCTAAGAGTTGGCACTGAGCCAGATTCAGCGCTGAACCTACGTTTCCCACCCTTTATGTATTCCTCTGTTCATTCAGAAAACATGTATTTTTTTTTTTTTTTTTTTGAGATGGAGTTTCACGCTTAGTTACCCAGGCTGGAGTGCAATGGCGCGATCTCGGCTCACCACAACCTCCGCCTCCTGGGCTCAGGCAATTCTCCTGCCTCAGCCTCCTGAGTAGCTGGGATTACAGGCACGTGCCACTATGCCCAGCTAATTTTTTGTATTTTTAGTAGAGATGGGGTTTCACCATGTTGACCAGGATGGTCTCGATCTCTTGACCTCGTGATCCACCCGCCTCGGCCTCCCAAAGTGCTGGGATGACAGGCTTGAGCCACCGCGCCCGGCCGTATGTGTTTTACTTATGCCAGGCTGTGCTCTAGGTTCAGGGACTGGGTAGTGAAAGGAGGTGCCGGCCTCCTGGGTGGTGCATTCCAGTGGGGCCAGGAAGATACAGCAAACTCGAGCTGTTTTGGTCTGTGGTCAGGGCGTGGTCAATGCTGTGCAGGGAGGAAACAGGGAGAGGGGGCAGGGTGTTGGAAAAGGGGCCTTATTAGTGAGGGTGAGCCCTGCGGAGGGAAGGGGCCTGAGGCAGGACCTTGTCTTGAGGATCACGGGGCAGCCCTCATGGAGGGAGCGAGGGAGGTGAGGTTGGGAAGATGAAACAGTCCACAAGCCATGCCAGAGCCCGGCTTCTGTTAAGTGCACGGGACAATGTCTGATTTGCATTTTTTTTTCCTGAGACAAAGGGTTTCGCTCTGCTACCCAGGCTGGAGTGCAGTGGCGCGATCTCAGCTCCCTGCAAACTCCACCTCCCAGGTTCAAGGAATTCTCCTACCTCAGCCTCCTGAGTCGCTGGGATAGGTGAGCGTCACCATGCCCGGCTAATTTTTGTGTTTTTAGTAGAGATGGGGTTTCACCATGTTGGTCAGGCTGGTCTCGAACTCCTGACCTCGTGATCCACCCGCCTCGGCCTCCCGAAGTGCTGGGATTGCAGGTGTGAGCCACCGCGCCGGGCCCTGATTTGCGTTGCTTAGAGGTTAGCCGGGGCAGAGGCAGGCGTGGAGGCTGGGAGGTGACAGCTGCTGCGGTATTCCAGGTGCAGGGGACGGTGAGAAGCAGCTCTTGCCACCCCCCACCCCCCGCCCCGCGCCTGCCTGGCACCCAGACGCCTTCATCCTAGGCCGTCTTGGTCTCCGGAGGGCACATCCTGGGCCAGGGTGGGCTCCGGCTGCGTTCCCGCTGCCAGCTGGGCCTCGCCCGAGCCCCAGACCACGGCCGGCACCTCAGCCTGACCCTCCCAAACCACAGCAGGCCTCGTTGGCCCGACTTCTCCGGGGAGCTGGAGGTGGGTGGCCGGGACCAGGCTGACAGTCCCTGGGGCAGATGCCCGGACTTCCCTCCGGTCCGCTCCTCCCTGGGCAGCGGGTCCGCACGGCCTGGGTGGTCTCGCCACCTAGTGGCCACCTGAGGAACTGCAGACGGGCACCCTGGGTGGGGCCAGAGCGTCGCTCTGGGTGCAGGAAACACCTGCTGGACCCGGGGCGAGGCCTGGCGCCAAGACAAAGCAGCTCCTCCACCGGCCCAACACCCAGCCCTTCCTATAACGGAGAGGCAGCAGCTGGGCTGCCCGAGTTTGAATCTGAGCCCAGCTGCCTCCTGGCACCTCAGTTTCCTCCCCTGTCAAATGGTTATAATAATTGCCCTGACTCTATCTCCAATGCGGTTAATATTGCAAAGATTACATATGTCCATAGGCATAGACTGCTTAGAGCGGTGCCTGATGGAGAACTGCCACGACGTAGGTATTTGCTGTCATTAGCCGTTATTGGCCCCATCTCCGCCCCTTCCTGCCTCCCAGCGGCCCTGGGAAGTAGGAAGGGGCAGAGCTTGCCTCCAGTGCCTACGCTGCCCTGACCTGGCCAGGAGATCCCAGCAAGGAACCTCTCTGAACATGTTTCCTCATCTTGGATCAGGTATTTCATAGGGTGGTTTTCGGGGGTCTGGATAGCAGTTCCCACTGCCTGCACAGCCAAGGCACGTGACATAGCAGGTGCTCTCTTGGTGTTTCCATCCGCCTCCTCTGTCTCCCTGGCTGGCTGAACTTGACCTTGTGACTTTCCTTTGCTGAGCCTCAGTCTTCCCCACTGTCAAATGGGAACATCTAACATCTCCCTTGCAGAATCCTTAGGAGGAAGGCAGACATTTGTATAACATCTGCACATAGTAGGTGCTTGTGAGAAGGGAATTCCCTCCCTTCTTGGTATCTGGAGCTGGAGGGGGATGGCATTTGTGGGTTGATACTCCAGCAGCTGTGGCCATTTCCAAGGGGCTTCTCCTTCCAGGGTTCTTGTTCTCTGGGGCTGATGGTCACTTCCCGTTTCCCAGCCAGGCTCCTGGCTGCTCCCAGATCTGTAAGCCCCATGCCCGATGGAACCAGATGCCTGGGAATGAGCCTGTGGTGGACACTCAGCAGGTGACTGGTCCTCTGGCTTCCCCATCCCAGATTCATTAGGGACAGCTGTTCTGGTGCCTCCTCATTGGATCCATTCTGGGGTCTGTGGAGTGGTCAGATGCTTTCTCAGCCTTCTGTATTCCTCCCCACAAGCCCATGGCCCCAGGACAGATGAGGGACAGATTCAGGAGGTCAGGCACTCTCCCAGGCTGCGCAGAGGTGGGTGGGGCCCTCGCTCTTCAGTGATAGCCAGCGGGGCTGAGGCCGACTCTGTGTGGTCTGCAGACTGTCCCCTGCCCCCACCTGCCTGGCAGGATCACACTGTGCTCTGTGAAATTCCACAGGAGTCCTAGGCTGTACCTTCTTACCAACTTGGATCTCCTGAGAGATCAATGTGCTTCTGCACGTTTAGTAAGCACCCTGCATTAAGCTCCAAGGGCTACTCTATTAAATTGCCACCAACCAGAAGGCTTCATGTAACAGACATGTTTGGCCTCACAGTTCTAGAGGCCAGAAGTTGTCAGCAGGGCCACATTGCCTCTGAAAGTCCTAGGAAGGATCCTTCCGTACTACCTCTAGCTTCTGGTCGCTGCCAGCAATGAGTGGCTATGGTGGCATCGAGCCAGCCTCTGCCTCTGTCCCACGTGGTGGCCTTCTGCCTTCTGGGTGGTGTCTTCACATGGCCTTCTCCTAGGAACAGCATTCATTGGGTGTGTGGCCTACCTTCATCCACTGTGGTCCCATTTTAACCTGATACTCGCAAAAAAACCACAACTATTTCCAAATAACACCACGTTCACGGGTATGGGGGGGTGTCGCGACTTCAACATATGTGAGGAACCAAATTCAACCCATAACAGACACACACACACACACACACACACACACACTCACACTCACTTTTAAGTCCTTGTAAATTTTGTGAGCCACTGTTCAGTATGTTTTACAGACCTTGGAACTGAGGCCCAGAGAGGGTGCTGCCCTTACTGAAGGGTGCACAGCTTGTTAGCTGCAGTGTCTGGAGTAGAATACAGGGTAGCTGAGGCTCCTACCCCCGCAGGGCCTCCTCCAGGCTTGTGTTCTCTTGGGGCCTCTGAGCCTCTCCCCGACCCCATTCTAGACACCCGTCCTGGTCCCTGCCATGCCCCAAGGATAGGTGCCTGCAGGGATTTAGGTAACTGCTCAGTGCCTGGGGTGTTATGCCAGGTGTTACCCGCATCTCCTTGAACTTGCTTAGACCTTTGCAGTGGCTCCTAGGCAAACTCGGAAAGCCTGGGCTGTTGGCAGAAACACCCAGGCACTGCGAATGTTAGAAACACAAGTGCCCGGGGTGCCCCCTCAAACCAGTTAAATCAGAGTGTCTGGGCAGGGTCTGGGAAGCCATCTCTAAGTTGCCCTGTGGAGGCTGCTGCTAGGTTGGTGGGCTCCTAGATGGTTTTTTTTTTTTTTTTGGAGGAAGAGTCTCACTCTGTCACCCAGGCTGAAGTGCAGTGGCGCCATCTTGGCTCACTGCAACCTCCGCCTCCCGGTTCAAGCAATTCTTCTGCCTCAGCCTCTCAAGTAGCCATGACTACAGGTGTGTGCCACTACCCCTGGATAATTTTTTGTATTTTTAGTAGAGACAGCGTTTTACTGGGTTAGCCAGGACGGTCTCAAGCGCCTGACCTCATGATCCACGATCCACCTGCCTGCGCCTCCCAAAGTGCTGGAACGACAGGCGTGAGCCACCGTGCCTGGCCTAGATGGATATTTAAAAGTTGTTTAAATCTATTTGCTCTGAGATTGCCTCATTTTTGTGTTTTTGGTAGAGACAGGGTTTTGCCATGTTTCCCAGGCTGGTCTCAAACTCCTGGGCTCAAGTGATCTGCTCACCTTCTAAAGTGCTGGGATTACAGGAGTGAGCCACTGTGCCCGGCCCTGAGTATTCTCATGGGTGTTTTCTGTGATGAGGCACTGGGACCCTTTCGGGAGGGACGTGGCACAGGGAACCTGGTGCCCTGGAGATTGGGTGTGGTTATTGTGCCTTCCCTTTGTTTCCTGCACGTCCGACTGCAGCCTCCTCAGCCAGCCCCTTCCTGAGCCTGGGGCTGGCAGAAGACAGAGACCAGGGACAGGGCCTGGGACAGACTCCACTCAGGAGTTTGCCCTTCCGCTCACAGCTTCGCGGCTCCAAGGCCCAGCGGGTTGGCCTCCTGGGGTGTATCTCCACCTGAGCTTCTCAAAGCCTGGTGCAGTTGGAGGGAAATGTGGAGGCTGTCCGTGTCCAGGGTCCCGAGCTGTCTCCGGGCTTCTGTGTCCCATGAGGAAAGTGAGTGGCGGCTGGGTCCCAGCTCGGCTCACTGGGTCACGGCCCCCATCGGCTCAAGAAAGGAGAGGGGTCTGGGCATTAAGATCTCAGAAGTCGGGACCGGGCCCAGGGGCTCACACCTATAATCCCAGCACTTTGGGAGGCCAAGACAGGAGGATCACTTGAGCGCAGGGGTTCAAGACCAGTCTGGGCAACATAGGGAGACTCCCATCTCTACTTAAAGCCTGGTGGGGTGGTGTGCTCCTGTGTCCCAGCTGCTGGGAGCAAGCTGTGATGGTGCCACTGCACTCCTGCCTCAGTGACAGTGAGACCCTGCCTCAAAAAAAGGCTCAGAAAACCCTGTCAGGACTGCATGGCATCCCTCACTGACAGCCATGTCAGGTGAGGCTGCTGGAAAGGGTACAGAAGAGGGGGCTTCAGATGGCTCAGCAGATTCTCAAGTCCTAAGGCTTTGAGGCTCGGCCTGGGGCAGTAGGGAGCTATGGAAAGCAGTGGAGGAGGTGGAGGAGGCAGCTGGAAACATCAGGGTGTCCCAGCAGGTCCCCTTCTGGCTCCTGGGGGCAGAGAAGAGAGTGTGGTGCTGCGGGCACGTGCCCACGGGCAGTCAGCAGACGTGGAGGTCCTGGGGGCAGAGAAGAGAGTGTGGAGCTGCGGGCACGTGCCCACGGGCAGTCAGCAGACGTGGAGGTCCTGGGGGCAGAGAAGAGAGTGTGGTGCTGCGGGCATGTGCCCACGGGCAGTCAGCAGACGTGGAGGTCCTGGGGGCAGAGAAGAGAGTGTGGTGCTGCGGGTACGTGCCCACGGGCAGTCAGCAGAGGTGGAGGTCCTGGGGGCAGAGAAGAGAGTGTGGTGCTGCGGGCACGTGCCCACGGGCAGTCAGCAGACGTGGAGGTCCTGGGGGCAGAGAAGAGAGTGTGGAGCTGCGGGCACGTGCCCACGGGCAGTCAGCAGAGGTGGAGGTCCTGGGGGCAGAGAAGAGAGTGTGGTGCTGCGGGCACGTGCCCACGGGCAGTCAGCAGACGTGGAGGTCCTGGGGGCAGAGAAGAGAGTGTGGTGCTGCGGGCACGTGCCCACGGGCAGTCAGCAGACGTGGAGGTCCTGGGGGCAGAGAAGAGAGTGTGGTGCTGCGGGCACGTGCCCACGGGCAGTCAGCAGACGTGGAGGTCCTGTTCCGGGATGGCAGGCAGCCCTTCCAGCCCCTGGGGCTCCTGACATTGCAGGCTGCCGACTACAGCCTCCTGCTGGCCGCATACAACTGCCAGGGGCGCCTGCTGGGCCCTGTGGAGGTGAGAGGGCCTGGACTGGGACACAGGGAAGGGTTACTGTTCTCTCTCTGGACAGAGGCCACAGTGCCAGGATGCCTGAGCCCTTTGGGTCCATCTGTGCCCAGAAACCAGAGCACACGGCCCCAGGGTGAGGCCCGCACCTGCTGCTGGCACCGAGACCTTATGCGGCCCCGAGGGAGTCCCAGCCTCTTCTAACAGTCCTACAGTCCAGGATTGCAGCAGTTGGCTCCCAGGTGCAAGTCTGGCTGGAAGAGAAGTTTCCAGCACCTGGTGGGTAGCACAGAGGGGAAGGATTGGGTGGAGAGCGCCTCTCCTCTGGCCTGGCTTGTAGCCCCCACTTGCCAGGCATCCCACCCTGGGCAGGGAGGTCTGGGGCTCTCTCTGCCCTGGACCTCACCCTGATTCAGCCGTGGCTTCTCTACTCAGGTACAGCTGGCAGGCACCCTGGATGGCATGGCAGGCCTCCTCCTTCAGCTGTCCCAGGCAGGGCTGGAGGCCATGCAGGTGAGTGGTCAGGCCGTCACCACCTTGTGGGGCCAGAGCCAGGCCAGGCAGGCACTGACCCAGCACCTGCCTCTTTACCTGGAGTGGCTGCAGGTGCGGCTGGAGCAGCTGGAATGAGCTGGAATGTGAGTGTGTGAGGGAGGCCTCAACCCTGCACCGAAATCCACGCCCAGTCCGGGGCCCTAAGCCTTCACATTGGCCTGTGGCACTGTTTTGATCAGAATCGTGGCCTTGCTTTCCGCCGACCTGCAGCTCAGTTGTGTTGAGACCCCTGCCTGACTTCTTACAGACCTATAGTCTTTTTTTTTTTTTTTGAGACGGAGTTTCGCCCTTGTTACCCAGGCTGGAGTGCAATGGCATGATCTCGGCTCACCGCAATCTCCATCTCCTGGGCTCAGGCAATTCTCCTGCCTCAGCCTCCTAAGTAGCTGGGATTACAGGCACGCGCCACCACGCCCAGCTATTTTTTTGTATTTTTAGTAGAGACGGGGTTTCACCATGTTGACCAGGATGGTCTCGATCTCTCGACCTCGTGATCCACCCGCCTCGGCCTCCCAAAGTGCTGGGATTACAGGCTTGAGCCACCGCGCCCGGCTCAGACCTATAGTCTTTTTTTTTCTTTTCTTTTCTTTTTTTTTTTTTTTTTAACATGGAGTCTCGCTCTGTTGCCCAAGCTGGACTGCTGTGGCATGAATTTGGTTCACTGCCACCTCTGCCTCCCGGGTGCAAGCGAGTCCTGTCTCAGCCTCTCAAGTAGCTGGGACTACAGGTGAGCGTCACCACACCCAGCCAATTTTTCTATTTTTAGTAGAGATGGGGTTTCACCATATTGGCCAGGATGGTCTTGATTTCTTGACCTCGTGATCTGCCCACCTCAGCCTCCCAAAGTGCTGGGATCACAGGTGTGAGCCCCTGTACCTGGCCCAACCTTCCTTTTTTCCATGGTCTGCTGTCTTATTCTTACAGGATCTCCAGGCTAATATCCCTTATGCCTGCTGCCTCAGTTTCTCCAGTCGTGCATGTCCTTTCTTTTGAATGGACACCCTTGTTTCTGTGAAGCTCACAGCCGCAGGGTCTTTTTCTGGTTCCACGATGAGTTCTCTGTGTCCGTGTGGTCGTTAAACACTCACAGCTCCTGCCCTCCTGGCAGGACTAAGAACTTCTGGCCTCTCCATCATCCAGGACTAATGTCCGGCCCAGCTCAGAGCCCCCAAGACCCTGCCCAGCACCAGGGTGGGAGTCCCTCTGACTGGCTGTTGAACGTCACCTCGTAGCCTCTCTGCTGTGCCAGAGTCCCATGGCCACCCACACGGCAGTGAATTTGAAAGAGTGCTCCGTGACTCGGCACACTGTGCTGTTCGCCGCTACCATGGACTACAGTGACAGGAGGCAGGAGTGTTGGCACAGGGAAGGGAGCCGCGGCAGAGTCCAGGGGGATCCAGAGCCAGCACCCAGTGTCCTCTCCCAGTCCCAGCGCCTTCACACGGGAGGCCCTTGGCTGTGCCACCACTATGTGACCCAGGGTGTTTAGTGGGGCTGCCCCATTGGCAGGTGCCGCTTGGTGCAGACCACACTGTCAGACTCCCAGGAGGGAAGCAGGGGTTCAGCATAAACCCCGCTTGTGCAAACAGGTCAGGTGCAGAGAGCCTCGTATCACTTCTGGGAGTGGTGGGAACCCTCCCCCAGTCCAAGTTCCCAGTCAGGCTATGAGCAGGCCACGCAGAGGTGGCTCGGGTCTGCTGTGACAACTCACCCGCAATCTCCAGTGCCTGCTGCTCTATCCCTTTCCCCCCACTCCCCCACCATCTTTACCCCAGAACGAGGCCCTGTCTCCTTGAGGCCTGCACTGGGCCTCTGACCTTCCCAGAGGCCCCATGGTGAGTGTTGGCCGCCAGTTGCAGGACCCCTGGCCACACTGAAGGACTCCAAACTAGAGGTGATGTCGCGGCCCTGAAGGAGGTGTGGTGGAGTGGGCAGAGGAGGCCACGTGGCAGCTGCAGACCTGGGTGCCTGGGATGCCATGCAGTGGGGGTCCCAGGCCTATCAGGGTGGCCCTGGGGGCTGTGGAAAGTGCCCTGGAGCTGGCGAGTGAGATTAAGGATGGGGAGTGGCTGGCAGTTGAGGACGACCAAGGCAGCTCTCTCTGTCCCCTCCCTCTCCATGTGGCCCACCAGATGCTGTCCTGGCCTGAGGCCACATTCTCACGGGCACTGAAAAGGCTCTGCAAACCCCTGCTGGACCTACATGGTCTCACAGCGAGGTAACGCAGGGTTGGGAGAAGCGCATCCAGCGTTCCTGCCACACATCGGGCGCAATGATGAATGCTCCGACACACGCTGACTCACTGACTCCTCTGACTGCCCTGCACAGAGGCTTCTTCACTCCCCATGTCACAGAAGAGGAAGCTGGGGTTTCTTCCTCACTCCGTAGAGACCTCGTGAGCATGGTTCCAGTGCAGGCAGGATTTTAGGAGCTGCTGCAGAGGAGCGCAGTGGGCAAGCCTGACCCCTGCCTTCAGGAAGCGCAGTTTTACTCAGAGACAGACACGAAGCCCAAGAAATTATCTAGAGCAGGGTGTGCACAAAGCTCCCTGCAGAGAGCCTGAGAGTCGCCTCTTAA
The DNA here is from genome assembly GCF_048565385.1 of Saimiri boliviensis. Taxonomy (NCBI): domain Eukaryota; kingdom Metazoa; phylum Chordata; class Mammalia; order Primates; family Cebidae; genus Saimiri; species Saimiri boliviensis. Next base: position 137,518,868 of record NC_133470.1, read on the forward strand.
GCAGGCCATTCTGCTGTCACATTGCCTTTTGTTTTGTAATCATTTTTTTTTTTTTTTTTTTGAGATGGAGTCTTGCTCTGTAGCCCAGGCTGGAATGCAGTGGTGTGATCTCAGCTCATTGCAACCTCCGCCTCCTGAATGCAAATGATTCTCCTGCCTCAGCCTTTCGAGTTGCTGGGACTACAGGTGCGTACATCACCGCACCTGGCTAAGTTTTTGAGTTTTTAGTAGAGCAGGGTTTTGTCACTACAGGCTGGTCTCAAACTCCTGACCTGAGGTAATGCACCCCCGCCACCTTGGCCTTCCAAAGTGTTGGGATTACAGGCATGATCCACCACTCCCAGCCTGTTTTGTAATCTTTTATTATTTATTTATTTATTTATTTATTTTTTGAGATAGAGTTTCGCTTTCGTTACCCAGGCTGGAGTGCAATGGCGCGATCTCGGCTCACTGCAACCTCCGCCTCCCGGGTTCAGGCAATTCTCCTGCCTCAGCCTCCTGAGTAGCTGGGATTACAGGCACGTGCCACCATTCCCAGCTAATTTTTTGTATTTTTAGTAGAGACGGGGTTTCACCCTGTTGACCAGGATGGTCTCGATCTCTCGACCTTGTGATCCACCCGCCTCGGCCTCCCAAAGTGCTGGGATGACAGGCTTGAGCCACCGCGCCTGGCTGTAATCTTTTAAACACACAAATCCCTTCTTTCTTGCAAGCCTTGCAGAAGCTAGCTGTAGGCGGGGTGTGGCCCACTGCTCATCATTTACCACCACGGAGCCATACCTTAGGTGGCAAATGCTAGAGATGGAACATTGCTGAGATGGTGGGCTGCGGATCCTATGGTGTGGCCATGGCCAGCTTTGAGGAGAAGGTACAGTTCAAGCAAGAGCCATGGGGCCAGTGTGGGAAGAGAGCTCCAGGTGCGGGTACCACTGCACAGAGGCCTGGGAGAGGGATGTGCCTGGCCTGTTTTTTTTTTGAGAGGGAGTCTCATTCTCTGTCACCCAGGCTGCAGTGCTGTGGTGTGATCTCAGCTCATTGCAACCTCTCTCAAATTCAAGTGATTCTCCTGCCTCAGCCTCCCAAGTGGCTAGGATTACAGGCATGTGCCACGAGATGTGGCTAATGTTTGTACTTTTAGCAGAGTCAGGGTTTCACTATATTAGCCATGCTGGTCTCAGACTCCTGGGCTCCAGAGACTTGGCCTCCCAAAGTTCTGGGATTACGGGCAAGAGCCACCACGCCTGGCCTGTTTTAATAGCAAACTGATTGGGCTGAAGCAGAATGTGGGCAAGGGAGAGTGGACGCAGCTGGGAGGGACTGGGAGGTCCCGAGGCCGGGGGGTGGCGGGGAGGACTCTGGCTTCTGCTCTGACCCAGGAAGGACCAGATCACCCTTTCACTTCCAAAGACCCCTTTGGTCCCTGTGTTGACAACATGGCAGTGCTGGATGGAAGTCAGGAACCAAATCTAGAGCAGGGGCCGGGGACCCAGTATCCTTTTACCTCCCAGGCGTGAGACCCACCAGGAACCAGGCTCTAGGAAGGGAGGCAGCCCCCTTCTTTCATGCTGGTGGCTTCGTGGAGCGTCTGGACTCCAGCCTTGCTTCTAACTGGTATTCCTCTGCATTGGCTCTGTGTGCCTCAGTTTCCCCAGCTATAGAATAGGGACTGGACCCGCCTCATGGGGAAAAGGTTCCATGTAACACAAGTTCCTGCTCCCGCCACCTTGCGGTCAGAATGTAGGCTGAGGAAGGGAAGAGCTCCCAATGCGGGGCTTTGGCTTGCTTGAAGAATCACCTGCCTGGTTATTCACCTACCTGCTGAGTGGATCTGGTGGGGGTGCTAAAAAATGGATTTAACTGGCAGGGAGGGTGTTCAGGCTGCTTCCTGCCCTCAGCTGCAGGGCGTCTGGGCTCCCTAGAAGGTGAGTGAGTCCACCTGCCCCTGCACCCCCTCCACCAGCCCATCGACAACAGAGTGGGCAATGTTCCTCGTCCCGCTCCATCACCACGTGAGCCGAGATCTCCCTGATCATTCAGATCTGACAGGCTTGACCCTACTCTACATATTTGGAAAGTTCCCGTCCTCCCCTCAACTGTAGGCATTTCCTAGACCTGTTAGTCGGGCACAGTGGCTCATGCCTGTAATCCCAGCACTTTGGGCAGGTTACTTGAGGTTGGGAGTTCGAGACCAGCCTGGCCAACATGGTGAAACCCTGACTCTACTAAAAATACAAATTTAGCTGGGCATGGCAGTGAGTGCATGTAGTTTCAGCTGCTCTGGAGGCTGAGACAGGAGAATCACTTAAACCCACGAGGCAGAGGTCACATTGTCAAGATAGTACCACTATACTCCAGCCTGCGACAAAGAATGAGATTCTGTCCTGGAAAACAAATCAAAACAATTCCTTACACCTTCCGACTCCTGTCCTCGGCATCCCCACACACAGGCCCCATGCTGCCCCAGACCCAGGGGGCAGATCAGGCATGACATCAGACATCTGCGTCCTCACAATAGGGCAAGTTGTTTCTGTCCTGGCCTCAACCCCACCTCCGCTGTCACGCCAGGCTCTGTGCTCCTCTTCCTCATCATGGGATTTCCGAGAACAAGGACAGCCCCTCCCCAAGAGGCATCCCCGTGCTTTCCATGGCAGAGCCCTTCCTGCAGACCTGTGAGCTCCCGCTCTGCAGCCAAAGAAAGCACGGCTCGGCCAGGCACAGCGACTTGTCCTGTGCGTTCCCTCTGGGAACTACTCAGTGGTGGTGACGCTGCTGCTGCTGCTGCTGCTGCTGCTGCTGCTGCTGCTGCTGCCTGGGGGCGACGTGGCCTGGGTGACTGGCCACCTGGGGGAGGAGAAGCTGCTGTGGCCACTCCGACGGCTGTCCAGGGCCAATGTGCCGGCCAAGTTCTACCGGCTCAGAGGCTGCCTGCTGCAGGGTCCCCGGGAGTGTGAATCCTGCCCCAGGCTGTGCCACTCTTCTCCCTGGGAGGCCCCTGCTCCATGGGCACAGCAGCAGGGCCATGCAGGGGCAGGTACTGTGGGGGCACAGGGAGGCTGCAGAGGCTCATGGCATCACAGTGCCAGGCCCAGAGCTTACTGGATTTCTCAAGGTCCTATGGGACTAGGGCTGAGGCTGCACATCCTGCTTCTGTCCAGAACATAAGGCCTGGCTCAACAGAGGAGTACAGTGGGTGGTTGAGGGCTTCAGGCCAGCGCCCTCCCTGTGGGCTCTGCTGGAGCAGAAGGCAGATCTCCCATTACAGTTGGAAGGGCACTAACTGAGTTCAGACTCGCAGGTCAGGGGCAATCTGGTGCTGGGATGACCGCCTCTGGGCTCCTGGGGAGCTTGCGTGTGGCTCCTGTGAGTCTGCTAACCTCTCTGGACTTGGATTCCTCTACTGTGAAATGCCGGTAACCAGATGGCTCACTCACATGGGTAAGAGGCGTGCACGGTTCTTAATGCACGAGGTCGCCCCTCATGTCCGTGGGGGAGCCACCGTACCCAGGCCTGGCAAAGAGCAGTTTATCTGTGTGTGACTCACATGGGGGACTAGGGCTCCCTAGAAACATGGTTGCAGTCACGTCTAAGCAGCACGCGGATGCTGTAGAAAACAGCTCGTATTCAAGTTGTGTGTGCGTGACCATGGGCTTCTCTGTGCCCCTCAGTTCTGATAGCTGACCACGCGACTGGTATTGCCTCCCTCGGGATGTTGGCCCTGGCCAACAGGTGTCTGGCTGTGCATGATGGATGATGCTTTCCCGCCGTGGGCACAGCTCAGGGCCCACGCTGGCTGGACTGGTCAGACCTGCTCCTTTACAGGCCATCTCTTCCCTACCCTGAACAGGGCAGGTGTGCAGGACACCGCTGTCATGTTTGAGGGAGCCGTTGGCCATCCACTTAATGACTTCCCCCCCCCCCCAGTAGCTTTCTTGAGAGTAAATGGATGACTTCTATTATCTTTTTTTTTGGAGACTAGGTCTCACTCTGTTGTCATGGTTGGAATGCTGTGGTGTGGTCTCGCCTCACTGCACCCTTGTCCTCCTTCCTGGGTTCAAGTGATCCTCCTGCCTCATCCCTGCAAATCGCTGGTATGACTTAGTACTACCGCACCTGGCCAATCCGTGAATTTTAAGTGCACAATTCAGTGGCTTCTAGTTTATTTAGAGTTGTGCATGCCTCACCGCAATGGATTTTAAAACGTTTTTATCATCCTCAAATGAAACCCTGCAGCTGCCAGTCTGTGTGCTGTGTCCGTGGCTGTGCCTGCACTGGACATCTGATATAAATGGAAGCATAGAATGCGTGGCCTCTGAGCCAGGCTTTGTTACTTAGCACAGCATTTTTGTAGTGGGTCTCAGGACTCAATTCCTCATTAGGGCTGAATTGGCTGTAACCCCTCAGCTCATGTCATCCCGAAGCTGGTGGGGGATCACTGGGCCTCTGGCTGCTGCACCAGGAGAGGGGGACTCCTGGCCTCAGAACAGGCTAAGCCAGGGCTCTAGGCATTGCGGTGCTCAGCAGGCATTGTGCTCCCACTGCAGTGAGTGGAGCTGGCTCCATTCACCCTGCCTTTGGGGCTGCTTCTCCCCAGACCATACCCTGGTGGCCGGGGTCCATCACGTGATGACTTTTGACAGCCGGATGTGGGACCTCAGCACCCAGTGTGGCAGCATCCTCCTGGCCCGTCTTTGCTCACAGTACATTCTCCCTGATGCTGAGTCGAACATGCTTGGGGCTCATGGCCCTGACCATGGAGCTTAACCATGTGACTCTCATCTTCTACGCCAGCCTGCAGGTGAGGAGGAGAGGCCGGAGCTTTCCCTAGAGACCTGTGCCTGTGGCAGGTTGCCTGGGGAGATGGCACTTTTAAGCTCGTTCCCTGGCTGTGGGTCAGGTCTCCTGCCCTCTCCCTCTGGTCCACAGGCCTACAGGCTGTACAACTTCTACCTGCCGGGGGAGAGCTGTCCAGACCTCCAGCTGCCTCCTGCCATGACAAGGAGGGACGTCCCCAGGATTGAGCTGGCCAGTGAGGACGGGGTCTCTGTCTCTTGTGGCTTGTCCACCGGCCTCTGCAACCTGACTTCGGGCCTCTGGCACCACAGTGAGTCTGGGTCCTGGCACCATTCCAGCTTCCAGTATGAATGGGATGCACCATTCTCAGCTCCCAGTGTGATAGGTCCCCGGGCTGTAGGCAGCGACTGTGGTTGAGATGTTGGCACTGAGACCCAGGGCTTTCTGCTCCCATCCTTGGGATATGCGGTTCCCTGGGATAAGGGTGGAGTGGGCCCTTCTGTGGTCCCTCTTCCAAGGAACATAAAGGGTGGGCCTGGATTCTGGTCACTAGAGCTGAGGCCATGGGGAGGGGATGGGGGGGACACACACTGTCCTTAGTCCCTGTGCTTTTTCTTCCTCCTTTGATGAGGGTATGGAGCCAGAGCCCTGGGCTCCGGGAGCCTGGGGTGGAGGTGGCAGGATTCTACCAATCCTCGGTGTGCCTCAGGCTCTTCTCTCATACAGGTCCCCAGGGGGAGGATCACGGGCTCTCAGGACCTCCTCAGCTTCCCTCCTCCCCACTGGCATATCCGCTGGCCTTCTGGGCACCAACAACAATAAAGCAGGCAATAAGCTGATGTTGCCGGACAGCTCTGTGGCCTGCAGCATGGAGGAGCTCAGCCTGGCCTGGCAGGTGAGCAGGTGCACCTGCCCTTCCTCCCTCTGGGTGAGGCTCTTGAGGGCTGCTCGCTGCACAGTCCCAGGAGAGGCAGATGTCCTCCTGGCTCTGCAGCAGTCTTTGCTGACCCAGGGTTGGGGGGAGTCTCCTGGTGAGGCCGATGTATGTGCAGGAGCCTTATGGTCCAGTGGGAGGCCTGAGTCTTGCGTCTGTCCCACCAGGTGGATGGTGACTGCAGGGCCACCAAGAAGACTCAGCTGACCTGCCCAGGACAGAGCCCCACCTGCCAGGCCTTCTTCCAGGACCTCCGTTTCAGCTTGGGGAACTGCTTCCAGGTGGTGAGTGTGAGCCTGGCTCCCAGGACACAGAAAGCCCTTTCCCCAGTCTACCCTGGGGAGTGGTATGGAGGAGGGGCCTAGGCTAGAGACAGTGACTGGGTGGCCTTGATTTCAGGTGAACCATGAACCATTCCTCAGCCTGTATGTGCAGGACCCCTGTGGCACCTGGGAGCTCCAGCCTGCCTGCACTCTGGCCGCCACCTACATCCACCTGTGTGCCTGCAACTCCGGGCCCCTGGCCCCTTCTCCACAGTGCGGTAAGCTGCCCTAGCTGGCTGGCACTCTTCCCCCTGGCTGGCATCTGCCTTTCAGCTGGAGGAAAAATTCGTCTCTCTCTCTGTTGCCAGGGAGAACAAATAATTGTCATTCAAGGAGCTAAGAGTCAAAACAAAACATTTACGGCCTGATACAGCTTGGATGTGTGTCCCCTTCAAATTTCACGTTTGTTAGAGGGGGTGCATCCCTCATGGATGGCTTAGCATCCTGCCTTTGGTGAAGCGTGAGTTCTTGCTCTTTTAGTTCACCTGAGAGCAGTTTGTTTATAAAGAGCCTGGCCCCTCCTCTCTCTCTTTGCACCCACTCCCATTTCTGCCATGATCGTAAGCTTCCCAAGACTTCGCCAGAAGCCAAGCAGTTGCTGGAGCTGTGATTGTACAGCCTGTAGAACTGTGAGTCAATTATTACTCTTATTTATGATCTACCCAGGCTGGAGTGTAGTGGCACAATCTCACCTCACTGCAACTTCCACCTCCCAGGTTCAAGCAATACTCCTGCCTCAGTCTCCCAAAAATACAGGCAGGTATTTTTGTAGAGATGGTGTTTTGCCATGTTGGCCAGGCTGGTCATGAATTCCTGACCTCTGGTGATCGACCTACCTTGGCCTCCCAAAGTGCTGGGATGACAGGTGTGAGCCACCGTGCCCAGCCTCACTAGGGATTTGAATGTCCACAACCACTTAGGTAAAATGCTCAGCCCCTGTTTTCCCTCTGGTCTCATATCATAAAAATCATCATCGACACAGAAGATGACCTCTGTGAGCAAATGTATGGGGTTTTGTCCCCACTATCAGGATGGACCTCTAATTCAGTTCTAACACTAGCTACTTTGAGATTCTTTAGCCAGTGCTGCATATGATTGCCACAGCCAAAGCCCCACTAAAAGGGCATAGAAGTCAGTGGCAACAAGAGGAGTGGACTTCCAAGAGCTTCAGATGCCAGAATTAGTGGCTGCCATTAACAGACATTTAAAACTTAATGAATTCAATAGCAGAAGAGAAAATTAATCAATTGGAAAATATGACAAAGGGCAGATGATATGAGAGGATCCAACATGTCTCAAAGAAATTCCCGGCCAGGTATGGTGGCTCATCCCTGTAATCCCAGCTCTTTGGGAGGCCAAGATGAGTGGATCACCTAAGGTCAGGAGTTTCAGACCAATCTGGCCAACACGGTGAAACCACATCTCTACTAAAAATACAAAAACTAGCCAGGTGTGGTGGTGTTTGCCTGTAATCCCAGCTACTTGGGAGGCTGAAGCAGGAGAAATGCTTGAACCCAGGAGTTGGAGGTTGCAGTGAGTTGAGATCTTGCCACTGCACTCCAGGCTGGTGACTGAGAGTCTGTCTCAAAAAAAAGAAAATCATAATGAAAACAGAGACAGGACCAAGGATCCTTTAGAGTCAGGAGGCACAATCCCCAATACAATAAATGCATCGATAGCTAGACTCATCCAAACACAATTGCAGAAAAGACAAAGAAAAGGTCCTAAAAGCTATTGAGGAGGGTGGAAGGAAGGAAGAACATGCCGACAATTGCTTTTCCAGCAGCAGCAACAGAAGACAGTGGAGTAAGAGAAAGTAAGCATGAGGTTAGAGATGATCCCCAGCTCAACTATTACTGAATGAAATAACATTTCAGCACTGATCTGTCTAGAGATCTCTTTACCACAAATGGACACTTACTCAAGGGTTACACCCATATGTTCATTTACATACTGTCTGTGTCTGCTCTCCTGCTACAGCGGCAGAGTATTGGCTAGAGAGACCATATGTTTGCTCTCTGAAACAGTCGATTAGAAAGATGGAAAGATAAGCTACAGATTGGAAAAAATGTTTACAAACCATCTATCAGACCAAGGTCTCATCTCCAGAGACTCTTCTCTAGAATGTATAAAGAACTCAAAGCTCAAAAGTAGGCCAGGTGCAGTGGCTCATGCTTGTATATGCCTTGCAGTTTCGAAGGCTGAGGTGAGATGGCTTGAACTCGGGAAGTCAAGGCTACAGTGAGCCAAGATTACACTCCTGGCTTCCTGACAGAGTGTGTACTCTATAGATAAAAAGCTACTTTTGCTGTTACTTCTGGTCCCCAGGAAAAATGGGAGTCCTTTTCAGAGAGAATGAGAGATGAATGAGTCCTTTGCAGTCCTCTTGTCTGCCTCTGAGAATAAAATGAGAGTGTGAAGCACTTTTGGAAGTGGTAAGGAACACAGCTGGGCTTGCTAGAGAGCAGAGCTGTTATCATTGTGGTGTAGCCCCAGTCATCATGAGCCATGTCTGAGAGAATTAATCACATTTCATGTGCAAGCGTGCTCTCTGACTGTGCTGTTGTTTTTAATGAGAGCATCATTGACGATGCTTTAACCTAATAGCCATGCCTAATTTTGTTCCACGAGCATCGACGGGTTCAAAGCCCACCTCATACCACTAAGTATTTGGCTGAACAC